>NW_018128461.1:72237-72418 GCF_001952655.1 Monopterus albus
GAAGACTTTGAGTTCCATGAATGAGACCCCACTTAAATAAACTATGACTTCAAATATTAACCTGAATGTATTCATTTATGACAATTTCATCTTTAATTGAAATATTTATATTTCTGAGCAGTATTTCTCATTATTTTAAGTTTATATGTATTCTGCGTTTTATTTTGAAAACCGGATGTTA
>NW_018128462.1:0-3505 GCF_001952655.1 Monopterus albus
GAAATTCAGGTTGAGAGTGATCATAAGCCATTACAAAGCATCTTTAAAAAACCACTGTATAAAGGACCGATGAGACTGCAGAGGATGCTACTGAGACTGCAAAAATATTGTCTAAATGTGACGTATAGACCAGGTAAAGAACTACGCATTGCAGATGCTCTAAGTCGAGCATTTCTCATGGAACACAAAGAACAGCTAATGGAAGAAGAATTGGAAGTAAACTGGGTAGTAACTCAGTTGCCCATGTCAGAGAAAAAACTACAGCTGTTCAAGAGAACAACGGCAGAAGACAAGGAAATGCAACTGTTAAAGAACATGATAAAAGCCAAAAGAAAGGAGTGCTGTTCAAAGGAAATACAGCAATACTGGACATACAGAGATGAAATCAACCACACATCAGGACTGATGTTCAAATCCACAAAGTTAATAGTCCCAAACCAATTAAGACAAGATATGCTTAATAAGATTCATGAATCACACTTAGGAATGGTGAAATGTAAAGAAAGAGCCTGAGATATTCTTTATTGGCCAGGCATGTCATCACACATTGAAGAAATGATATCTAAGTGTGCTGTGTGTAATGAGAACAAAAACAGCAATCCCAAGGAACCACGAATCCCTCATCCTTTACCAGGACAACCATGGGAGAAAGTAGGAACTGATCTGTTTCACTATAATAGAGCAGAGTTTCTACTCTGTGTGAACTACTTTTCAAAGTTTCCTGAAATAATGAAGTTGAGAGGCACAACAAGCAACAATGTCATTACTGGACTAAAATCAATGTTTGCCAGACATGGCATTCCCGACACTGTGATATCAGACAATGGTCCTCAGTACACAAGCAAGGAGTTCAAGGACTTTGCAAAAGTTGGGAATTTGAACATATAACATCAAGTTCAGGTTATGCCCAGTCCAACGGTCAAGCAGAAAGAACTGTACAGACTGTTAAAAATCTACTGAGAAAGTCAGAGGCAGGTAAAGGAGATCCTTACATTGCACTGTTGGAATATCGCAATACACCACTGGAGGGCATAGGAATGTCACCAGCACAGTTGCTCATGGGAAGGAGACTGAAAGCAAAACTACCTGTGTCCACCATATTACTAACACCAGAAGGATCTTCTCATATTACCAAGAAACTGGAAGGAAAGCAAGACAAACAAAAACAGTACTATGACAGACATACAAGGACTCTGTTGGATCTACAAGCTGGAGAGAAAATATGGATGCAAAGAGGAGAAACGTGGCAACCAGCTGTAGTGCTGCGTAAGCATGAACAACCGTTTGTTGTACGCACAATGGATGGAGGTGTGTACAGAAGAAACCGGAAACCTTTAAGGAAGACAGGAGAAATGATGTTTTCAGATGAGAACCATCAGGAGATGGACCAGGTATGCTTAATAAGTCAGATGAGAACCATCAGGAGATGGTTGTCATCTGTTGGAGAAAAACACAAACCTGGAGAGGAAGAGTTGTGAGTCAAATCAACAGGCGACACAAATGACTTCATCAGTCCAAGCCAAGGTAGCAGATGACAATGAGGCATGTGAGGGACAGTTTGGAAAACATGCATATCACACTAGATCTGGCAGACAAGTTAAAATTCCTGTCAGATACAGAGATATGCAAATGGTGAAATACACAGATGTTTAAAGATAGTGGGAAATAACCACATGCTGAATTATTAATGTTGAAGTTTGATAGTTATTCAAATGTTACAGAATGTTCACCACTCTGTTGTGTTATATTATGCAAGTATATATATATAAAAAAACAACAACAACAAAAAATAAATGGAGGATGTAATGTAACAGCTTTGAGCTAGATGGGCACCTGTAAAGAGTCACATGACGTGCAGGGGGCGGTTCTGGTATGTGTTGTAAAATGGACGCACTTGAAGTAAAGGTTGTCGAGACCAAATAAAAGGAGTCGGACTTGAACAAAGACAAAACACCATTGCTTTGGTGACAGTTGTTGCAGCAGACAACATGAACTGTGAGAATAGAGACAAGAAATTGACATTTTGGAAATATTACTTCTCTGCTTTCTTGCAAAATATTAGGTGAGAACATGAATATCACTCTTGTCTCCACAATAAATATGAACCTCCAATTTGTGGTTTCACTTTCTGGAGTCTCCACTGCCACAGTGACAACAAAGGTTCCAGCACTCACTGCTTCTAGTTAAGAAAATATCTGACTCACCAACCCATAAACTGAAACTTTGTCTTTTATACATTTGGGTTTTTTTGTATGACTGAGCAAACAAGTTATAATGTGGGCTATTAGTGCATTTTACTGGTTCTGGGAGGTGATTTGTCTTCCTTTTCAACAAAATCAGGCTAGCTGTTTCCCTTAGTTTCTGTCATGATTCGGTTCCGCTCCTTCCTGTTCGGCTTTTATTTTTATGCTATTTTGTTTTTGTTTCACCTCTGTTTTGGTCTTTTTACTTTCACTAATCACTCACATTAGATTCACCTGCTCCCGATAGTTTGCACCGCATTATAAGCAGCCTTCACCCATCAATCCCCTAGACCCCGGCTCTGACTTTTCAGCATTTTATTCGGTTTTGGTATTTTGTGTTTCTGACCCGGATCGTATACTCTGACTATTCTGTTCTGCCTTGCCCTCTTGTTATGGACTGCCACTGTGTATGATTATCGGACTTCCCTTTGGACTACGTATTTTGGATCCCTTTCAGGCCCAGATTGGCTAATCGGGAGATTCTGGACTTTTCCAGAGGGGCCGCCTGGTTTTTGGGCCGGTGGCCTGTTGACGGTGTTGTCATGCCACTGGGTTGTTTGAAATACAGATGCTGCTCTACGCTGCCTGTACTCACAGCAGTCCGCTTCTTTTTATTTATTATTATTTTATGCAGCCTTTTCTCACAGCCCCGCTCTTTTTTATTTAATATTTTCTCGCAGGCAGCGTCACTGGCACCCTGGCAGAGTGTTGCCCCCGGCAGCAGCCTGTTGAGTTGATGACGGTGACGCAATTATCTTTTGGCCCGACGACAGGCGACAGCGACAAAGTTATGAGTCAAAAATGGATAGAAAGCGCAAAGGTGGCTCTGAAAAGGCTAGAATAAAAAGAAAAAAAAGCTCTAGAGACTGACGCGGCCAAATGTACTGTGACGACCGCTAGCTCGGTTGAGAGGAGCTGGCCCGACCCTGTCCTATACTGGGATAACTAACTAGCCAGCTATGCGCTAGCACCTATGCTGACAGTAAGGAGAACACCTTCTTTGTCTTTTTTCGGGTTTTATTAAACGGATTGAAGAAAGCAATTGAAAATGCTGCATAACATGGCACCATGTACTCACAGAAGATGAACAACAAAAAGGCAGCAACAACACAACTCCCTCGGAACTCGACCATGTACCGGGACGTGCCAACAGAATTTAAACAACACGCCCACCTGTCTCCTTCTCTTATCTCCTCCCCCACCTGTTCCTCCCCCCATCCCACATTGGCCAGACCAGCGCGGCATTTTGCAGAAAAAAGCGG
>NW_018128462.1:4057-4493 GCF_001952655.1 Monopterus albus
CGGATCTCCCGACCAAACATTAAAGCTGCTGGCGTGCAGTGGCTGGATTCCTGCACAGCTGTCCTGTAAGCCCACAGGACCAATGGCAGGTGTTGATCCCAGTCTCGCTGATGCTGGCTGGTGAGAGTCGCGAGCTGAATGGCCAGGGTGCGGTTAAAGCGTTCAACCAGTCCGTCGCTCTGAGGGTGCAGCGGTGTAGTCCGTGTCTTTTTCACTCCCAGCCGCTGACACACCTCGCTGAATAGACGGCTCTCAAAGTTCCGCCCCTGGTCACTGTGCAGCTCCTCCGGGACCCCGAACCGAGCAAACATTTCGTCCACCAAGCAGTGAGCAGAGGTGGTTGCACTCTGATCTGGCACCGCATACGCCTCGGGCCATTTTGTGAAATAATCCATCGCCACCAAGACGTAGCGGTTGGCGGCCCCGGGGGAGGGGC
>NW_018128462.1:9006-9798 GCF_001952655.1 Monopterus albus
AACAGCCTTCAATAACATTGTCAAACCCATTCGCACACAACAGAACACATGAACACCAGCAGCCGGTCAGGGTCGCCACAGTACAAAATTGAGTACATTAATGAAGACGATGAGACGGCTGGTAAGCTCACGTTATGCTAATGAAAAACAACGTTGTCTACAAACCACGTCCATGCTTATGTATCAAACTTTTCTTGTACTGTCACTGTTCAGCAGACAGCAGCCCCTATAGTTCAGTTTGCCTTAATGTTAAAAGTGAAGAGGCTGGTCCAGTAACATTGTCAAGGACCATGCAGTCATGAACCCAACACAACAGAATTGGAAGAATTATTAATGAAGAACATGGTGGTCTACACCTCACTGATCAATAAAACCAGTGGCATCATACAAGACACTAATGCCCTCACTGTGGACGACACAGGTAAGCTTTTGTACCACAGTGTGTGAATAAGCAAACATATTAGTAGGATCATTCCAGTTCAAATCAAATAAATATTCATCCATGAAATTTTATATTTTGGCTTTCGTAACTACAACTCTTATCTTTTTCAGAATAAACATTAGCATAATCTAAAATTTGAGCCGGGGACCTCTGCTGTTGAAATGACACAGAATGACTCAGTTACAATATAGTTACTATACGCCCGGCCCAAATGTTACAAGTGACCTATTAATGTTTTAGTCAAATATAAAAAGCCCACAATTGCAAGGGAATAGGATAAACGTCATATGAAATAAGCCTGCATATTTTGCCATTTGTATATTTTAATTCACTTTGATTAAATTTTATTT
>NW_018128462.1:10565-11139 GCF_001952655.1 Monopterus albus
TAAGAAATAAAATGGCCAACACCCCAGCAGCTGACCCCAGAACCACTAACCAGGAACAAGGTAGATGAAGATGATTATTTTGCTCGACCTCAGCCACAAGATATACATACATTTTTTTCTTATCATCCTCAACAACCCCCAAATGTTCCTATACCAAAGGTTTTCAATAGTAAAAATGGAACAAACCACAAGTGGTTGAGTTACCGTGAAAAAAACAATTTCTGTACTGTTCTGTTTGTTTGGCATTTGCACCTTTGATATGTGATGGCCCTTTCATAAAGGGCATGAAAGACTGGAAACACATTCACCAAAGGATAGTGGAACATGAAAGATGTAAGACACACAGAGATTGTGCAGATGCTTACTTTATGAAAATACAAAATGCAGATGTGAAAAGCCTGTTGACTAGCAACCAAATGTCTATGTGCTGAGCAAATGAAAAAGAAACGTCAGGTGATGGACCGTATAGTGGATGTTGTTAAAGTCATAGGCAAATGTGGCCTTAGCTACAGGGGAGATAAAGAAGAGACAAGTTACAGCTTAGAAAACCTTGCTGTCGATCATGGTAACTTCC
>NW_018128462.1:11636-17592 GCF_001952655.1 Monopterus albus
TAGGATCATTCCAGTTCAAATCAAATAAATATTCATCCATGAAATTTTATATTTTGGCTTTCGTAACTACAACTCTATCTTTTTCAGAATAAACATTAGCATAATCTAAAATTTGAGCCGGGGACCTCTGCTGTTGAAATGACACAGAATGACTCAGTTACAATATAGTTACTATACGCCTGGCCAAAATGTTACAAGTGACCTATTAATGTTTTAGTCAAATATAAAAAGCCCACAATTGCAAGGGAATAGGATAAACGTCATATGAAATAAGCCTGCATAGTTTGCCATTTGTATATTTTAATTCACTTTGATTAAATTTTATTTCAACGTCCTTTCCATGTCAAATATGTTAAAGGTTACAGAATGCTTTTTATTGTGATTAAATACAGACACACTTAAGGCTAAGGATACAGAAGGAAGTGTGAAAGGGAGAGCAGAGCCTACTCAGGGACAAATAAAAGAGCCAACAACCCAGCAGCAGAACCCAGAACCACTAGCTAGGAACAAGGTAGATGAAGATGATTACTTTGCTCGACCTCAGCCACAAGATATACATACATTTTTTTTCTTATCATCCTCAACAACCCTCAAATGTTCTTATACCAAAGGTTTTCAATAGTAAAAATGGAACAAACCACAAGTGGTTGAGTTACTGTGAAAAAAACTATCTCTGTACTGTTCTGTTTGTTTGGCATTTGCACCTTTGGTATGTGATGGCCCTTTCATAAAGGGCATGAAAGACTGGAAACACGTTCACCAAAGGATAGTGGAACACGAAAGATGTAAGACACACAGAGATTGTGCAGATGCTTACTTTATGAAAATACAAAATGCAGATGTGAAAAGCCTGTTGACTGGCAACCAAATGTCATTATGTGCTGAAAAATAGAGAGCAAAACTTGTTCCTCCTGTAAAAACTGTCATCTGTGTTTATCTCATCCTCTCAGTACAATCTTCTAACTGATGCCTACCATGTGATTGGACTCGCCTTCAAGTTGTTATTAATATTGTCCACCACACAAGTAGCCTGTGAGAGAAACTTCTCAACTGTGAAATTCATAAAATAACAGGCTCAGGAGCACTTTAACCCAGAAAAACCTTAAGGCATTCGTGCTCATGTGCACTGAGAAAGAAATTCTCATGTCTTTGGACAATGACACTGTGATAAACAAAATTGCAGAGACCAGTCCACTACTCAGGCACTTATTAATTTTTTAGAGTTGGCCATGTTGCATTGAAGATGCACTTAGGCAGATGAAAAAGAGATTAGAAAGAAAAAGATTCATGCAGATAACAGTGCCATTATTGTTTTAATTTGTATTTGTGTTTGAGGGTTGATATGTACAATACAAACAATTTTGCATAGAAAATATCAGTTTTATGTTATTTTTGTGAGAAATATTTATTGTAAAATGTATTTTATTATACCCTATGTAAACACAACTTTTTACAAAAAATAGATTGATACTGTCTGTTAAAAACAGTTAAAAAACTTTGTTTTGAAAATAATAGCGTACTGTTAACTGTTCTAATAAATATTAACTGTCAATCGACACTTGGCTTTATTTGCACTAATTTGGAAATTAATTATTTGAAAAATATAATGAATTACAAGGCTGCGGAGAGCAGTGTACTATTGCATACTTATATACTTAGTTTTTAATTACGTTATTTTAATATAGTCAGTTGTGAACTAAAGTGGGCCGCTCTGAGTCATAAAACTCCAGGGCTGAAAATGAGTCTCACTCCGGCCCTGATCCCTTTGATATATGTGTTTGCTGGCTCTGACCTTGGACTGTGATACTGACCCGTAAGTGTGTTTTTATACCCCGTGTCTTGTATGGTTTTTTGTTTAGCGTTAGTTCTCTTATTAAAGAGACGGTTTTGTTCATCACTTCCTCGTCTGGCCATTTAATAGAGTTCACCAAAACCTTTTCGGCAGCATCACGCGCCAATTCGTGACAAGTTTCTGTCCTTATGCTATGCTAACCATCTCCTGTTTGTAGCCTAATGTTTTGCAAAAAGACATGACAGCGATCTTTTCATGTAATTCTTGGCAAGAAAGCAATGAAGTGTATTTCAGAAAGAATTAAATTCTTCTCAAATACAATATTAGCTATGTCTGCTAAGTTGAAGCGGTAAATTTCCTCAAAATTCCCACAATCTGCTGAACTTCTGGACAGGTGTCCCACAGAATAGCCCCTCAAAGACTGCAGCTTACACCTGCCATCTTAAGCAATAACTCCAAATAATTTACGGTTTGACATCAATGTCTCCATGCCACAGTAAAACATGACCTCTCTCTACACTAGGGGGAATAGAGTCCAACAGAACACTGTGACATGGATCCTCAGGGGAACAGTGGAGCTCTTCAGACAATGCTCCTGGGGTATGCACTCCCCTGCCAGGATAAACAGCAGCGCCCCTGTTCATCATTAACATTTGATTAGCCACAAAGGTAGTATTTACTGTAGTAGTAGATCATACAGCTTCATATTATTTAAATAACTGTGTTTCTTTATAATGGTCTGTGGTGGAAAAGCAGCAACAAGCCACTTCTCACCACTAGGTGGCAGGGCAACCTAGCAGTTTCTGGACTTTCAACTCTTTTGTCTTGAGAAAGAAAGACACAATAACACACATAGAGAGAGAGTGTGTGTTGAAAATAGAGGTAGAGTTATGTAAAGACTCTTCGAGTTAATCATTCTGGGTCTGAGGATCTCTTTGTTGTGTGGTCTTGTCATTAACAAAAAGCAGCCAGAGGTTGTGGAGCTCTTCTCATCCTTGTGCATGCTGTTTGGACCCAGTCATGACAGGGTCCCCGTGACAGTGAGAACTGCAAAAGTCATGCTCTCTCTTCTCTCCACTTCAACCTCACACTCTTTGCTCTGCTTTGCATTACTGTTTTTTTTCAGTGTAGAAGGCACCTGTGGAGGACTGAAAGGAGGATGACCTTTTTTAACCAACTTTTTATTTTTTCAGCTGGAATCATGACTTCATGCTGGAGTAGAAGTAGTGATGGACAAACGAGGCTCCATGAAACTTTGAACCCTTTTGGACCATTGTATTGAAAATTGGTTCATTACTGGAAGCTTCATTCATTGAGCACGTGGGTGACACCTGCTGGTGCAGTGGTTGTTGTACAGCCTTGCAAAGGTGATGCTGACACACCATGCGTGTGCACTGAGTTTTGTTGTACCGTGGATTTTACTTAACTGCAAAGGAATATACAGCCAGGTCAACTTGCCGGGTGATCTCTCATGCATTTACCTCAGACACCCCGATCTTCTGTCTGCTTTCCTTCTGAGCTGTCTCTGAGGCTGTCCCGGTGACACAGTTTAGTGCAACTTTTCATTTCCTCGAAGCTTTACAATAAAGGCAGTGGCTGCAAAATTAGCACTAGCTATAGAGTCACCATGGACACTTTTAGGGGTGATACAGTGAGGAACAGAAATATTTGAACACCCTGCGATTTTGCAAGTTCTCCCCCTTAGAAATCATGGAGGGGTCTGAAATTCACATTGTAGGTGTATTCCCACTCTGAGAGACAGAATTAAAAAAAAATTTCAGCAAATCACATTGTATGATTTTTAAAGAATTTATTTGTCTTGCACTGCTGAACATAAGTATTTGAACACCTGAGAAAATCAGTGTTAATATTTGGTACAGAAACCTTTGTTTGCAATTACAGAGGTCAAACATTTCCTGTAGTTCTTGACCAGGTTTGCACACACTGCAACAGGGATTTTGGCCCACTCCTCCACACAGATCTCCTCTAGATCTGTCAGGTTTCGGGGCTGTCGCTGAGCAACGCGGAGTTGAAGCTACAGTAAATGCTGGCCAAGAATTCAGTGAACACATAGAATGAGATACTCAACTAACTATGTTAACATAATTGTAACATACAAGTAAGCAAACTCATGCATGCTCTACTCCACTTCAACCTCACACTCTTTGCTCTGCTTTGCATTACTGTTTTTTTCAGTGTAGAAGGCACCTGTGGAGGACTGAAAGGAGGATGACCTTTTTTAACCAACTTTTTCTTTTTTCAGCTGGAATCATGACTTCATGCTGGAGTAGAAGTAGTGATGGACAAACGAGGCTCCATGAAACTTTGAACCCTTTTGGACCATTGTATTGAAAATTGGTTCATTACTGGAAGCTTCATTCATTGAGCACGTGGGTGACACCTGCTGGTGCAGTGGTTGTTGTACAGCCTTGCAAAGGTGATGCTGACACACCATGCGTGTGCACTGAGTTTTGTTGTACCGTGGATTTTACTTAAATAAAGCTGAAATCTAACTTCATTTTACACGTGTCTGTTGTTTTTCTTCCTTGCCTTATAAAGTATCTTAAATGAAATGTTGACCAGCTAAGTAATCTTTTTTCCCAAGAATTCCTAAGAATTTGAAATTTACAATTATAGATCTCAAATGACTGGACAGAGCAAATATTTACAGGCTTCAATGAGGCTGTGGATGTAATTAATGTTACAGTTTAATATATGTTTTTTGATTGTGCTTGGTGTACACTGGGTGTGCTTGTGTGACTTAGGCATTTTTATTCAAATAATAGTTTCTCCACAGTAGATGGTTTTAGTCAATGGCTCCATAGCGAGGCTATCCAAAAAGTACTGACAGGAGGTAAGACACAGAGCGCTGTTTCATCCATCATAAATACATTTGTATGTCACCGATGTTTCGGTTAGTGAACCGTGCGAGTGAAATAACGGTAATCCCGCCAGGCAGCTGCACTACAGCGTCACGCGAATTACGTTGCGTTGGAGATGCGTCACTGAAAGTTCATAGTGAAATCATCGCTACCGATAAGGTAAATAAAACACTATTTAAGCTAAAATATTAAATTACATATGATAAGATAAAGCATACTTTTACACAACTTTCAGAAGAACCAAATGGAGCCACCCAAAAACCCCGGGAACGATCTGGCCAGAGGGTCTGAAAGGGTATGTGATGAGCTCGGCCGTTTGCTCAGTGACGCGGTCCACCTCCGGGCTGATTCTGGAGCTTTAGGTGTGAGGAGATTCTTCACCGCCTGAGGAGGTTTGTGGGATTTGTTCTCAAATACACTACTAAACAAATGCATTTCATTAGTGAAACATGGGCTTCACAAAATCAACAGAAAGGCTTCAACAAATGGATTGATCCCCTTTATGGAGGATATTCCATAAGATGAAGGAACAGTGGAGATGTACAAATAGCCATAACTTTTGCTTCAGAAGATTTTCAGACCCGATTTACAATGGGAGTCTATTGATGAGTGAGGCAGCACTCTCTCTGGAATGTGCTGGTTCCTTAAAAAAACAATTCAATCTATCGCAATAACAAGAGCATATTCGGATTCCTCACAATTTTGTCTTGTAATACTTTACAGCAGGGCTCGGCAACGTCTGGCCCGCCCTGAAATATTTTTGGTCCGCCGGATGAATTTTGAAACGTTATATTTATATAGAATGAGTCAGAGTCACACGAATAGGGTCCGATCCTTTTTTATGTTATTTTATGACTATTAATTTGAGGTCAATTTGACACTTTCAAAGGTTCACTGTGAGTCGCTCTGTAACCCCTCCCCTCCTCTCCCGCACTGTGCTGCAGCTTGCGGTGTGTAGTGTCACTGCTGCACTCACATCCATGAAGCTGAGCATATAAATTAAATAAAGGACATATTCAGACACTTTATTATAACAACTTAATTATTATTATGCATTTGTTTTTATGAACAGTGACCAGTGCTTCATCTGGAGGACTTTTGAAGCGGGATTCAACGTGATCCTAAAAGACAGAAACACAGAACGGCCAATATGAGCACTAAAAAAACGGATCGATAACTACAACATTTGAAAGACAGTGGGAAAATTGGTATTTCCCTTCTTTCACCATTTTCTGTATGTCTGGTGTTAGAGATGTCATTTTAATGCGCAGGGCATTCTGCA
>NW_018128462.1:17928-26277 GCF_001952655.1 Monopterus albus
ATATATATTACCCTTAAATTGCAAAATATATTGATATAATATATTAATGGCCCGCCATCTGATGACGTAGGAAAAAAATGCCCCAAGGCCACGCCCACTTGCCGACCCCTGCTTTACATCACATCTACATGGCGTATTAACACATATCCATGTGCAAATGTGTGACCAGAACTTTGGTCCTCTTTGTTGTTTCACAGGGACCATTGCCAGGAGCGCAGAGACGGAGCCCAGTGAAGAGCAACATGAAGACGGTTCCTCTCGTGGAAATACATTTTTTTGTCTGTTCCTACATTAAACCCATTAAATCGTTTATTATGCTGTGTTTGGTGTTTGCAGTGAATATTAGTGACTATTAATGTAGTACTATAGTGATCTGAGTATTTTATTATATTTGTAATATATTTATATTTTCTACAAAACTGTTTGTTTTGGATCCCTGGGGTCAAAACCAGACCTGCTGGGGGGTGTCCCTACCATCCAGCAACATGCAACGGGCCCCTGAACTGGAAACCATCATGTTGTAGTGAAACATTATGTTGACAAATGTTTTTGAGAATACTAGAAAATTACAGCAGAGGATTATGGCCACTGCATAAAATTGATTTGAGAAAAAAAAGTCAGAATTCTGAGTTTAAGGTCAGAATTCAAATAAGTTTTATGCATATAGCCTATGTTGGCACACATACTTAACAGCCACACAGAGAGACTGTTTTCTCCACTTAAGTAATGAGTACTTTGCAGATGCCATAGTCACTCAGCAATTCTTTAAAAAATGACTTCTCAGTATTAATGAAATATCAACAATGGAGTTAGGTAATGTGAACGTATGACCAGGCCGCACTGTCATTCTGGCCTGGTTCTGTTATGTACCGACATCGTGAGAAATATTGCAAAATCCAGTGTCACGTGATATCATCACGCCCCTAGTGTTTATTTCTGCATATATGACACCAAGCTACAAGGTGCTACTTTTGACTCAAACAAAGATGGCCACCAGGAGTAAATATTCCACGTGCTATCTATGTTTTTGATTTGTAGTGGAGGTCTAACTTTATTCTGTAAAAGTGATCAAATCCTATTTCACTGTATGCTGAAGAAAGTGTTTGATGAAGGTGGGGACTAGGGGGTGTCAAAAACATTTTAAGTAAGTTATAGTAAATGTCATGAAGTAAATACACAGCTGGCAGCTTACTGTGACTTTCTGGCCAGACACCAGCAGTGATGCCACCAGCAATATTATTGTCATCATCGATTAATCTGCCAGTTGCCAAGTTTGCTTGAAAAATTATTAAAATGATTAATCAATTATCAAAATAGTTGCCTGTTAATTTTCAATTAAATGACTAATTTGTTGCAGCTTTAAATAAGTACAGTAAAATGCAGTTAAGAATGTTTATTATTTAGAGCAGTGATTTACATTACTGTCAGTTTAATTATTAAACAGTTTATTGTTTTAGATGGAAAGTGCGATACATGAGTGCAGATTTAAATCGCAATAGATGCAAATGTTATGTCATATTAAATTAACATTATTGTCACGTGGCAGAATTATGCAGTGACTGCTGGTAGGTAGTTTGTGTGAGCTGGCTACATTAATTACTAAGAGACATTCTCAGCTGTTTATTATGCTGTCTGTGCTTGGCCAAAGAAGATTTTGTCAAGACAGAAATACTAATTTTAATTATTTATATCAATGTTGAAAATATTAGTTGAAACGTTTTTTCCTGTTAAGCTAACAGCTAAGTGACTAGTTGTACTAGTAACACAACACTATGGGGCAATAATAGGAGAACCTCTAAACACATTGTATCATAGTTTGAGAAACTTTGGGACCCAGAGGGATGTAGTAAGATCATCCTATAAGTCCCCAGAGCTATAACATTAACTCTAAAACAGTAAAACAACCTCTGAGTCGTTATAGCAGGGAACACCCTGCAGCAGAGACTGATCCACCCAAAGGACAAAACACCCAGACATAAACAGAGTGATGTGGTGTATGCAATTAAGTGTAGTCAGAAGTGTAATGACTTGTACATTGGTGAAACTAAGCAGCCGCTGCACAAACGCATGGCCCAACACAGGAGGGTCTACCCCAGTGGGCCAGAGTCAGCAGTCCACCTCCATCTGAAGGACAAAGGACATTATTTCAAGGACAGTGACATCCAGATCCTCTCCTGAGAACATCGCTGGTTTGAGAGAGGAAACAAGGAAGCTATTTTTGTCCAAATAAAACACCCCTCACTAAATAGGGGTGGTAGACTAAGACACAACCTGTCATCCATCTAAAACTCTATTTTGAGATCTTTGCCCATACATGCCCACCAGGACAATAGGCGTTGGTCAACAGGTGAGGGTTCAAAGACGGGACACTGGGCTATGACGACTCAGTCATTAGGGGACATTGTTGGCCTTCAAAGGACTGAAACACCACCGAGGGGGGCCAGTCAGGCAGAGCTGATGCAGCCTCTCGGATGAGAGGTGAAACGTCTTTGACCTCAAAAACCTAGTCCAGTTGAAGCGTTTTCAGCTTACTATGACCTGGATGACTGAGAATCTGCACAGACCCAGCAGTGCAAATGACCAACAGCAGCAGATATGATGTGATATAAGAAAATACACAAGAAAATAACTTCCGGCGCCGAGAGTGATGGTGTCCGTGGTTACTCGTGCTCTCTTGTGTTTGTTGTTTTTCTTTGTTTTCTTGGTCTTGTGCAACTCATCCCGGATTACTTTTACCAGAGAAGAACTGTTAAATATCGGACAACTCACACCAAACTACCTTCCTCCAATTTTTGTGAATGAAGAATGCTGTATGGACATTCTGATCGGAGTGTGTGCTGATCAGCTGGCCCCCATCTTCACACTTATCTTCAACAGGTCACTGGAGCTGTGTGAGGTCCCCTCCTGCTTCAAACACTCCACCATCAATCCAGTCCCCAAGAAAACCCCCATCAGTGGACTGAATGACTACAGACCTGTCACCCTGACATCTGTAGTTATGAAGTCCTTTGAAAGACTGGTGTTGGCCCACCTGAAGGACATCATAGACCCCCTGCTAGACCCCCCGCAGTTTGCCTACCGGGCAAACAGGTCAGTGGATGATGCAGTGAACATGGCACTGCATTACATCCTGCAACACCTTGACTCCCCAGGGACGTATGCACAGGCCCTCTTTGTGGACTTCAGGTAGGCATTCAACACCATCATCCCGGACATCCTCCACTCCAAACTGACCCAATCACAATGGTGTAGTCATGGTGGACAGCGTCACAGTGCTAGGTGCCCAGAAGCCGCTGCTTCGCCAAGGCGCACCTCACCACCAGACTCCACTCCATATCTCCTCCTCCTCCTGCTGCATCCGTTGAGCAAGCCACTCCATGACGTGCTCGAAATGGGAGACGAGCAGCCTGCTACTGGACAAATCCTCCTGCCGAGCCCCCCGCAAACAATGGCGGCAATGACGGGATGCGGGGAATGTGTGTAACTCTGCTGCTGAACACAACGGAACTTTTCAGGGCCACCACCAGATTCATAAAGAGCAGTTTTCTGACAGTTGTTTTACCTAGCTCTCTGGGTGTTCACTGTCTTCACACAAACACGTCTCCCCACTGCGCAGGTCTCCCCTCGCACACACTGTGCCACGGCATGTGCTTAACATTAACTTTTCTCTACTGCAAAACTTTGTTGTTTCTCCTAATACATTTGTCCCCACAACAAACTACTTAGCAGCCCTGCCTCCATCCCTTTGTGGTCTCCCCACCCTTTTCTGTCTGTGAGTGGCGGCTTTTCTCCCGCACAAGAGGTGAGTGAGGAAGCTTAACATGGGGTGCTTAACATGCTTCTCCTCAGCCCTTTCATTACCGCCCTCCCATGGGTTGCGCAGAGCAAACACTTGTCTCTTACAGTGGCAGAGATGGCACACCTATGGCTGGGGGCGATTACCGCCCTCCCATGGGTTGCGCAGAGCAAACACTTGTCTCTTACAGTGGCAGAGATGGCACACCTATGGCTGGGGGCGATGTTTGCAAATGCACTGCGAAGAACACTTGTCCACTAACAGAATGTTACTCAGTGTGAAACGAGCGGCTGTCCATGAATGACTGGATGGACAAACTGATTTCAACCAGCTACATTCTGCAATTCTCCAGGCACCCTGCTGCTTTCAGCGGCATGCTGGAAACAGTCATAACTTGACCTGCTGACCCCGCACTGACTGCAGAGTTGCAGATGCTGTTAAGCAAATGAGTGATCTCCATGGTGCCGCCAGGCCAAGAGTGCAGAGGGGTTTTACTTGCGCTACTTCCAGGTTCCCAAAAACTTGGGTGACAAGAGACCTATACTTGATCTGTCTCTCTTCAACAAATACATAATGTAGAGACTATTTAACATGCTCACCACAAAGCAAGTGCTGGATTGTGTGTGTCCTGGTGATTGGTTTAGTTCCATCGATCTGAGAGACACAGGGAAGTCCTGCTTTTCTCCTTCGAAAGTGTACATTTACATTTCCAGTACAACAGGCTGCCCTTAAGTTGGCCCCTGTAGACAATCTGAATCTGATGCCTCCTGCAGCGCATTGTTCCCTGCCCGAAGGCAACAGCTTTGTTTGTTATGTGTTTAATGGGCACAATGTCAGCCAGTCATCTCATGGTTCCCCTCAGTCTTCTTCACATGACGAAGCTCCAGAGGTGGATCAGTCATCTTAGCCTTGACCTGGTCCATCACAAGAGGCACATGGTCACAGTTCCCCCCCTCGATCCAATCAGATCTGGCATACTGGGGAACTCCTAGTGTGCTAGCAGTGGCAGTTCCCCTGAGCAGACCTATGTCACACATCTGGCTGTTCACAGATGCATGTCTGCTCAGCTGTGTCTGTCACAGGCGGTGGTAGGACAGTCTAATCACACCCCGTCTCTCCACATCAACTGTCTGGAACTGACCACAGTTCTAAAAGTTTTAAAACATTTTGCACCGATGCTAAGAGGCAAATGCATAGTGGTGCAATTGGACAACACAACAGCTGTCACATACATCAGCCAGCAAGGCGATGTTCGTTCTGCCTGGCTACTGGAGATTGCACCAGATCTTCTGCTCTGGGCTCATCAGAACCTGCTCTCCCTCAGAGCCGTACATGTCCCTGGTGAGCAGAACTGTCCCGCGGATCTCATGTCATGGGGTGGACCTCAGTCCAGCGAATGGAGACTGAATCCATCCCTCGTTCAGACGTTGTGGGACAGCTTTGATCGAGCTATGGCAGACATCAGCATTCAGGAATGCGCAGTGCAATCTCTGCTTCTCAATGAACACCAAAGACAAACATCCACTAGGGATAGACGCCTTTGCTCACCACCCCTAGCCAAGAGGCTTTCTTTACGCATTCCCCCCTGTCCCACGAATCCCACGACTCTTCTTAGCGTTCAGTACGAACGGTTTGTTAGAAATTAATAAATCAGTCAGATAATTATTAGACTTTAATGTGTTAGACTTCAATGTGTTAGTAATATAGTTTAGTAAGATTCAAAGTCTGCTCTAGTCTGCTCTGTTTCAAGGTTAGCAGTAAGCCATGACACCAATTGTTTTCTTGTTTTAATCTTGTGTAAGAATTATGTCTGAATGGATGTTTTAGTTACACATCACGCATACAACATACACACACTCTGAACTACCTCATTTTGTTATGACTAGGTAATACGCAGCTGCTCCAAGCATGTGGAGCTCTAGATAAGAGATGGAATCTGCAGGACAGACTTCATCTGTGTAAGGGGTTAGCCCGAAACTGATAAATGTATTAGGCTCTGTGTTTCCGGGTGCTTTTTTCCCTGCTCTCTTCTCCAGCGGCTTGTCTGAAGGAGGGAGCTCTGGGTTGTGTTCTGTAATCCTTTTATATATATATGTTTTTTGTAAATAAACCAACACTAAAATCAAGAAAGTGTTGGACTCAACCAGTCCTGCATGTTCTTTTATGAAGAATGCTCAAAGTCAAATCTGTCTTCAAGATATTTATTACAATATTTAAGAAAAGTAATACAGAGCTCTGGGTTCCGTCTATCTGAAGCCCCTATCCACACTTCAGAAGTATGGTTCGCAGCCTCTTCAGGAAGCCGGAACCCCTACTCTCCTCACCACAGAGAATTTATAATACAGTCATGAATATGCAAATGACGGTAGATCTGACGTTATCCGTCTTGTCCTTCATCCTCGTTCCTTGGTTGGTTTGTTGACCTCGTTCTGACCCCTCATTTGGTGATCTTTTCACCAGGAAGATTTTGATCTGTGAAATTCTAACAACAACATCCTGACCTTTCTATGCCCTAAGCACATAGGCAGTTTTAGGGACATCACCTCTGGCTCATGTCTCATCTACCCTTGTGACAGGCAGCGTTGCTATGCAACCTGGCCTTTTTCCTGTTTGTGGTTTCCTGTCTATTTCTTACAGCCTACACAGGTTCTGTTATTGTCAGCTCCAAGTCTCATATTCTTAAAGACAAGTGAAATGGTTAACTGAAAGGCAAGTATAAAGCATATGATACAAAAATAAACACATAGATATATTTGCTAATGCAGATTATAATGTCAATCATAGAAGGCCAAGCATTTCATATAATGTTGATAAAAAATATAAAGCCAAAACCATAAGACCTTATACCCACTCACAACTCTCCTTGCAGACAGTTTAGTCATCTCAGTCTGCATCTGCGCTTGCTTCCTGTTGATCTGAGTCTCTGCACTTTGACACATACTCACACACAGCATTTCAAGTGCACAGGTCAAGCCATTACAAAGTTCAAGCAGATTAAACAATCTTTAAAACAGTTTTGCAAATACATAACATTTCATTAAGAATTTCTTTCTACATTCTGTAGTTATAATAAAGATCATTGCTTGAGCAAATTAAAAAAATTTAAAATTAAATCTGGTGGAAAATAAAATTACACATAACAATTACCTATTTCTCACTAAAAAAAACCTAAAGCAAATTAAGGTGAAAATGGAAAGAAATTCATTATTGGGCTTGTGCATTTATTTTTCATTAATCACACATACACTGGTTCATATGATTATATATTACACTGCGTTAAATTCTGTCATATCCATTTGCTATTCCACAAATAAAATGATATAGGCTACAGTGGAAACATTTTACAATAGTACATTACAGATCTTCAAATGACACATTTCAAATACATTTCCAACTAACTCCCTGTCCTGTGTTGTGTTCTGTAATTCTTTTTATACATATATATGCATATACATATATACAGTATATATATATATATATATATGTAAATAAACCAGCACTAAAATCAAGAAAGACGGACTCCTTCCTTACTCAGATCTGTCCAGTAAAAGAACTGGGGTATAACAGGTTGCACGTCCTCCTGATAGCTCCGGAGCACACGGGTGCAGCTTGGTCTCCGACCCTGGTTGAGCTGCTGGTGGGTGACCTTTGGCAGCTCTTGTGGCATGAGGACACGCTTTCTCAGCTGGATGGCATGATCCAGCAGTTCCCCATGATAGGACAGGATAATGACTGTGGGTCTGGCCCCCAAACGGGAACGACTGGAGAGCCTAGGGTTGCCTCCAGCAGTCGTACACGCAATTCAGTGCATGAAAGCTTCATCAACAACGGCATCTTACACAGAAAAATGGTCTGTTTTTCAACGATGGTGCATGGAAAGAGGCACAGCCCCCACTTCTTGCCCACTTACTCAAGTATTAATTTTTCTACAGACTCTGGTAGACAGAAATTTGGCTCTGTCTTTATAGCCATCTCGTCATGCTATGAAGGTTTCGGTGAGAGAACTGTGTTCACACACCCGCTGGTGAAACATTAGCTCAACCATTCTGAGACCAAATCCTGCACTGAAAATAATAACATCCTCGTTTCGGTCCAGAGTCATTTCCCTGGATGGGTTCTTTCCTTCGCCTCACAGAAATTAGTCAGAAAAAAAACTCCATATTCTCTGTCCGACGCACTGTCCCGTTACATAGCTCGCATGGCAGCTGTCAGACAAACACAACAGCTGTTTGTCTGACAACCTATGAAGCACTGAAGAGGGACCCCACCAGTGGCTACAAGAAGAAGGTTATAGACTGTTTACAGAAGCTGGAAAAGGAGGGAGTTATTGACTGGTGACTATACTGCAGACTGTACCCTGGGGAGGCCATCCCTTGCATTTATGGCCTACCCAAAATACACAAGGAAGGAGCCCCACTCAGACCCATTGTCAACAGCATCAACTCTGTGACTTACAACATAGCCAGGAACGTGGCCACCATCCTGGCTCCTTTGGAGGGTAACACACAGCACCACATAATAAACTCCCAGGACTTTCCGAGGGAAGTCCAACA
>NW_018128462.1:28993-30976 GCF_001952655.1 Monopterus albus
CCTTATGTCCAGTCTGCTCCGTAATTTTGTCTTGGTTGCTGTCACTGCAGAAAAGCCCGCTTCACAAAGATAGGATGTTGGAAATGGTAGCAGGGTTTTCATTGCTCTTGTGGCGATTTCGGGATATTCTGGCTTGATTTTCATCCAGAACATCGGCAGCAGAGTTGTTGTCTCAAACGTATGTTTAAGGTTGTGCACTTTGAGCCAACTTAACTTGTTTTTCTTATTGTCCAATTTATAAAGAAAACAGCTGTCCCAAGGTGAGTACTGATCATAAAACTGCCCCTGAGAATTTCAATACTGCATGTTATGGTAAATGGTAAATGGACTGTATTTATATAGCGCTTTTTTCCAAAGCGCTTTGCAGGGAGATCATACCACCATTCACCCATTCACACACACATTCACACACCGATGACGACTCATTTTTGCTAGTTTGCGGTTGTTGTTTTTTTTTTGCAACGTATCATGTGATGTTGTGACTGACACATGCGTCTTGACGTGTCAAGGGGCACAGGTGGATGATACGTCGGAGAAAATCCTGTTCGTTTTTCATAATAAAACATCTTCCAGACTAAAAATCAATGCAATGGAAACTATATAAATTATTTATTCTTTCTGTGCGGCCTGGTAACAAATGCCTCACGGACCGGTACCAGGCCACGGCCCGGTGGTTGTGGACCACTGCATTACAGGAAGCATTCTCTTGTCTCACTGGCTGTGTGATGCTATCATGCAGGCTTACATGTCAGCTGGGAGTGATCCTCCACCTGACATCAGAGCCCGCTCCACAAGAGCTATTGCATCCTCTGCTGCCCTCTTTAATGGCCGTGGAGGACATCTGCACAGCAGCCTCCTGGGCTTCTCCATGTTCTTTTACCCATTTCTACCTTCAGGACACGTCTGAGTTTTCACTGGCTCACTCAGGCTTGAGTGTTCTACGCGACCGGGAGGCTTCTCCCATCGTGGAACGTGAGTGTACAGCCGCCACCGAGCGCTGATTCTGTATGTTTGTCATTCGCTCGGGTGATTAGTTATCAGCAATGTACTCTCGCTTGGCTGTACTGTCAACGCAGGCTGCTGTTGTGTGTGCCTTACCACACACGCACAGTCTGTACACTTTAATCACAATAGCAACAGCTCTTAGAGGGCGAAGCCTACACAAAATAAAACGTTGGTTACGTTAGTAACCCAAGCTTCTATGAGTGTAAGGCATAGCCCTCTAAGCTGGCAGCCATGCTGTCTCCACCCCAGCCAGCTGAAGAAAAGGCGCTGGTATAGGGAGCTGAAATCATGTCACACAGGCCACCACAGCGGACCTGCTTGGGGACAGCCTACTGCAGGACACAGGGCGCTAAAGAATCTCTTCTGGACATCGCATGCACGAGAGATAAACCCAGTGGTGACAGCTCTTAGAGGGCTATGCCTTGCACTGATAAAAGCTTGGGTTACTGACGTAACCAACATTTGAGGATGTGACTATAGCATTTCACAGATATTTGGTGACTGCATGGTTATTTCGTACTTAGTTTTTTTTATATTTTGTTTGTGTGTGCAGCCAGAGCCTACTGCGTATTTTCTTAGGTCGTACTATGTCGTCTAGCATCTTGTACAGGACTGACCTGCTTTGTTTTTTTGTTGTTATTTTGTTCTTTTCTTTATCTTGAAATATCTGCATTCTAGAGTGTGCAAGCTGTCACTCAAGGGAAAGCAGACATGTGCTTTCTGTTTACAAAAGCTCTTATTAAAATATGTGATCTGCGGGACATTAAAGTTGCAAGAACCCCAGGAATTGTGTCCTGTGTGTCAACCAATTTACCCGGGCTACATATTGTAATGACCCCCGGCGTGGAGGAGAGAGACTAACTATACTGGAACAGCTAAACTAGCTAGCAGGGTGCTAGCACCTATGCTGATTTTGGTTAGTGACTACTCCAGGCCCCATACACCGCACGACTCTGGATAGCGCTTGGGCGTGTCCTT
>NW_018128462.1:31305-35765 GCF_001952655.1 Monopterus albus
AAACATACAATAAGTCATCAGAAGAGGTAAACTGTAACACCTCGACCTCCATCACACAGCACTGACTACCATCTGTGGTTTGATCTTTACATTCTGGGGAGGGAGTGAAAGAGCTCAGTCATCCAGCAATGACAAGCAATGTTCCTCTGCTCACATCCATCCTGTATGGCACTGAATAAAAGAACACAACACACACACACACTACATACATACACAAACAGAGTCGGTGGCTGTCAGCATTATCACTGACTATTTTTGCTGCAGTCATGCTCAAGTGACCAAAAAATGCTGGACTCAGTTGAAATACCGCAACTTGACAGTAATTAACATTTATTGAGTGTAAGTGCATGGTTCGCATTCTTTCCATTAAGGACCGCTCATATTTAAAGGGCCCATGCTTATTTTTTTTTTTGTCTTACAGATTTCAGCTAAAATCACATCTTCATCTTCAAACGTCTGCATTTTGTGTCTTAAACTGATCATATTTGAAAGCATGTTTTACTGCTGTGGTTTTGGATATTAATGATTACAAACTGTTTGTGTATGTATATTTTAGCTCCATTCACCTCCGTAATAACAAACCTGTCGATCAATGCTCTAACTCTTTCTATTGAATTTTTATGTTGGGTGATGCTTTTCTTCACATTTTGCACCTTTAAATATAAAATAGTACCTTTAAGTAACTCCCTCCAGAAATAAGATGTACTTACTTACTAAATAGAAGTTACTAATTTGGAAAGCTAGGTTTACTTCTGTTTATTAACCCTGAAATTGTTGCTCAACAGCTGGTTGGGAGAGTAATAACACCTGTGATTTCGCTGGGGGTGGACACAATAACATGAACATCTGTACAATGTAATGTAGTCTAATACAACTCCCCATTAAACCTGAAACTCACAAGATTCAGCTTTTATGAACATTGAGGATTTTGTTGTCTTTATCATCTATTTTATCTTTATGATTGACATATACTATAACATCTTGCACATGAATAATACTCAGTAGACTGAGAAATTCCAGCATAGAGGGCATTACAGTAGACAAGGGAAATTGGGCAGACGTTGGACAGAAAGGAGAGGTCGAGGTTAGGCTTCTTGAGGAGTGGTCTCACTACTGCATGCTTAAGGTCAGTGGGGACCGAGCCCAACCTAAGGCAGCAGTTAATGAATGTGACCAGAGAACGCCTAACAGTGTCGATGCCCTCCTTGATTATCCTGGCTGGGACAGGGTCCGGGAGGAGGAGGCAGACTTTAGCTGTAACAGACATTTTTTAAGTTGAGGTAGAGAGATCAGGGTAAAGGATTCCAGAGTATACAATACATGAGATACAGGTGGTGCATAAGGTGGAAGCTTGGGAATATTTTGTCTAATAGCCCAAACTTTATCAATGAAGTACCTCTGAAACTCATTGCAGGTCAGAACTGACCCCTCAGTGGCCAAAGCACCAACAGGATTAATAACTGAATTGATAGTTTTGAAAAGAACTCTTGGATGCTGAAAAGAACTCTTGGATGCTGACTGTTATTCAAAATAATATTAGATAAATATTGGGTTTAGGCAACTTTTACAGCTAATATGAGACCAGGCTGTCCCTTAAAATGTCCAGGGAGACGTGCAGGCCATCCTTCTTCCACTTACGCTCCGCCTGCCTGCAACGTCTCTGCAGGGCATGGGTGGTGTCATTCAACCAAGGGTCAGGAGTGTTTCTAGCCCTCCTCCTCCTAAAGGGAGCAGCAGAATACATAATCTGGGAGCGAGTCAAATGAAGAGAGAAAGGCATCGAGGCATGTAGGAGGCAGTGACGTGTGGTGAGGTTGACAGCTGGTGAGGCACTGTCAGATTTATAAATACAAAATGAAACATTAACAAATTGTCTGTTAACAGACAATGCGTTGTGTTTTATATCTCATATCAGCATTCTTCACACAAACGTGACCCATATTTAATTTGAGGTTAAAATTTATTCCAGTTGAGCTTATTTCTAACTAGACATAATAAAAGTTTATGGTCTTACCTTTACTTGTACATGAAATCCATTTGTCAGCTGGTATGTATTACAAACCCTTTTACTGTTCGAATCCAATATTAAAACAAATGTTTTCAATAAAGAAAATCCTTCTGGACAAAAATGTCCAGACTGTAAAAAATGTTTTGATTGAAACTCCAGATTTGCGAATTTTCTCAGCTTGGAAATGTAATCTTCCATTTTGATAAGGCGGATTGTAAAGGAAATATAAACAAGCACGAAGAAGATTGTAGGTAGTGTGGGCTCACTAGCGCCCTCTGCCTTGAGGCAAGCGTACTGTTTGCCTCACCGAGTAACTTTTTACTGGGTTTTATGGTTAATCTGCGAGCCTAAACACATTACAGAACTACATTTTATACATTATCCAGATTATGGCAAGGCAGAGCATATAATCAGTGTTTGAAAGCATTTTATTTGCGATATATAGAGGGACAGCGACACACTATTTGCATCGCATACAGTTTGTGACCATGCTCCAGAAGGTACTCAGTCCACACCGATGAATTCAGGCAAGATTTCAGTCCAGCTCTCCTGCCGCGTTGCCTCCTACGAAATCTGCCCGGGAGAGGGTCAGCAGAGCGTTGAAGGAAAGGAGGTATGGACGCTAGCGGTGGTGGTGGTAGCTTCGATTGATAGCTTCGGTGGACGACTAAACATTGAGTTACCTATTTCTAGAAGCGTCAGGCAATCATATACCAGGGCAGAGGGAACAGAGGCAGCATCAATTGTAACAAAACAGCACATACATAGGAGGAGCAGGTGGCAGGCCAAATACAACGGCGCCATCTTGGAAAAAGATGTCCAAGTAAGAATTAACATTTACTGATGTTATTAGCTGGTGCATGGTCCTCTGTTGAAGAGTGTACAGCTTTTAAATTAATTAATTTTGTTTTTTATATTAAAGTTATATAAACTATTCCTTGGCCAGAGTCTATTTGAGCCCACACCGTACTCTGCTGAATTTAAGGAATTCAACATCAAACTACTTTTATATCTCAAAACAGATTTTTACAGTGTACAAGATGAAAAATGTGGGAGAATTTTTCCATCGGGCCAGATAGGGTCCAATCCTCACTCACACAGTTCTCTATCTACTGTAATTTACTGTAAATTCACTCAAAGTCTAAACTGTTGCAAAGTATAAGATTTATTGAGGAAAAACAAAATAGCATCTGTTTCCAGCCTATGGAGCAACACAGATCCAGAGCTTGTGATATTCCTTTTTAATCCCTCTTCCTTGCCTGGTGCTTGCTTCATCTCACCTTTCACTCTGACCTACTTAGGGATATATTATTATTTCACTGGTCAAAATACGTGTCTAAAAAAATAAAAGTGACCTCAAATAACAAATGCAAGTTATGCTGACTCCTTCAGGTTCAAGGCTAGGTTGCAA
Source organism: Monopterus albus (assembly GCF_001952655.1). NCBI lineage: Eukaryota > Metazoa > Chordata > Actinopteri > Synbranchiformes > Synbranchidae > Monopterus > Monopterus albus. The sequence goes on from NW_018128462.1 coordinate 34,725, forward strand.
GACTGACATGCCTCATTTCATAGCACTTCAAAAAAAGACAAAAAAGCGTCTTTATATAACTCCACAGCTAAGGGCTGTGCCAGTGGGAACCCCACTCCCACTCCCGCTCCCGGATGCTGCCTAAGTCATCAAGGCCATTGTCGTGTCTAGAATTAATTCACAGGGAGAATCACTGCAGTGCCAATCATCATTTATTGAACAATATATTATGATAAGAGGTTTTGAAGGGCGAGACACAGGATCACCTTGATTTGGGTCTCTGCAGAGGTTCGGAGTCAGTCAGGTTAGTCTTCTCAGGTCCTCACATACACCCACATTCTCTCCTGATCAGCTCTGCAGCTATCTATTTGGCTATATCCCAACTTCCTGCAATTGTCTAGATCTTGACGTCCAACGGGCCCCCACCCTAGTTACACTTCTCTATTTTGGGAACCCCCTGCAGCCTGTACTGAAAAACAGGAAGTCTGATGCCCAATGTTCTTGCAGAGGCCCTCACAGAAAAGCAGAGAGTTCATCCTGACCATACTACATATTATACTTAACTAACATTTGCCTATCAACTATGCTAATAACTATTAACTATATTCAGTTTGCTTTTACCACTACACCATTATTCTTGGTCAGTCTGGGCAGCTCTACAAGCTTTTCTCTCCCTCTTGTCTGCTTTATGACTACCAGGATCACTACCAGTCAACTCTCTCATCTCATCCTATAGTTATTGATGTCAAGCAAATATCAATTTATTAAGCCAGCCAGAGCCCTAGCAATTGAGCCATCAGAATCAGTATTTATTGGAATATATGTGCAACATTGTTGTCTAATCATAGTACAAACACCCCCTTTTTCGGCCAAAACAAAATCTAGAGCCAAGCGGTTCTGATATGACATGATAGATGTAGCTGCCAATTGTTCCTGAAAGCCAAAAGCCAAATCTCTAGTGAAATTAGTGAGACGCTGAACATTGAAATGAACATAGTTTATATGGTCTACATTTTTGTTTATGGTCACCCACCAGAAGAGAGCAGACTCAAAGCCTGCTGC
>NW_018128462.1:35800-36696 GCF_001952655.1 Monopterus albus
ACACTATGTAATAATTCTACTTGTGTGATGTAGAAGATAATTATCAAAGTATGTAATTATGTAAGAATGTTAACAATCTGTAATAATTTTTTAGTATATTACTTGCGTGGTGTAGAACAAAATTATTTATGTAGAGATACTGCTTGCAAACCAATGATGGTAAGATGATGTTATGGGGTAGGACTAGATAAGTCTAACTTCTTCCTACTCCGTTCAAGCATGTACTAGGTATAAGCAAATTGATAATGCATTTGTGGATATGTGTGAAATTATGTGTGTTGACATATTGACTGTCTTTACATGTTTGAAAGAATACATCTAATCTAAATCAAATCAAATCTAAATCAAAATCAAATCATAGTGCAGGTACCAGACCAATCACGAGGGAGAGTATTGAGTAATCTATTATCCCCACAGTACCAGAACACATCAGACCTGGCATAGGTCAGAAGTGTAGCATTAGCCCATATAGTAAGATTATGTGTGGTGTCACACCAATCAGGAGAGATGGTACCTGCATTAGTTCCAGTAGCATTAGCCTTAGTTACACAAGTGTAGTTGTTTTTGACTGCAGTAAAAATAGGAGATACTGCATCTTTAGGTGCCAATGGGTAATAATGTTCCAATTCTCTGCATGCAGGTGTTTGTGGATTTTCAGTCATGTGCAGCTCAAGCATGCAGTGTGTGTGTTTTGGATCTGAAAGGAGAGAAGGAACAGTTAACAGGGCAGGATGGGGTCCAGCACATACAACACAGGAGGTGTTAACTGACACCTCCTCTGCTGCATTTTGAACCCAGTCAAAAATTCTTCTGAGTAAACCCTGTTTCTATCTTTAATTTTCTTTGCAAATTGGTTGGCGGAGGAGTGTGACGTGAATCAGATTTAGGAGAGCCAT
>NW_018128462.1:36828-38729 GCF_001952655.1 Monopterus albus
CCAGGACGCGGGACCATTGTGCCAACCCACACCCCCCCAGTCACAAGGATTAGACCGAAACATTGACCGCATGTTACTCTTAACATAACACAATATACAGATATAGTGTTCAGAGTGTCTCAAACTGACTATGGGCCACACAGAACAATCAAAAATGTCACATGCATCGATTTCCAGAGTGGAAGTTACACCCTGATCAAAAACCAATGCAGGTAGAACCTGATCAATTGCTCTTTGTCATGGTGTGCATGGGATTTGCATTCCCACCACAAGAGGGGTACCACAATAACTATAGCAATGAGGCCAGAAACACAGCGAACAATGCCAGGGCGCCCATTTAAAAAAATTGAAATGGGCATCTTGTTTGCTGTCCCTAGCAATGTCTGTTCCCTGAAAACTGTCACACTAAATTTAGTCCTCCTTTAAATGTGGCTCAAGTAATTTAGATGCCAAATCAGCCCTGATCTGACTTACTGTGCGAACAGTGGGATCCTCTGCAGGTGCACAGTGTGTTTTATGGATCCAGTTACTTGTTCTCACTGAGCCACAGTTTAACACAGTGTGTGGTGCTTTCTGCTACCTTGAAAGGTCCTTGCCACCGGGGTTCGAACCAGTGAAGTTTGTGCACCTTGCGGTAGACCCAGCTGTCCACGGCAACTGAGGTAGGCTCCTCAGCTTGGTCTCTGTGCAAGATTTCGACCACCTGTTCAGAGAGACTCATCACGGCGCTGTTCAGTCGCCTGACATATTCACTTATGTCAGCATGCTGCAAAAGAAGAGGTGTTGAATCCCTGGGCATAACAGTGAGAGGACAGGGCATTTTTCTTCCTGTCAGGATTTCATGTGGGTTCACATTTAGTGATTTAGTTGGAGTGGACCTGAGGTTGAACAATACAATCAGTAGAGCTTCAACCCAGTTAAGTTTCTTGTCTGCGCAGACTTTTGCAAGGCCTTCTTTAATGGTTCTGTTTGCTCTTTCAACCAGCCCTTGTGAGGCTGCATGATAAACAGCTCCAAACTTATGCTTGATCACAAACATTTGCTCAAGCATGCGTAAATCGTCATTCAAGAAGTGTGTATCATTATCAGACCATTTAATTACCTCTTTACCAGTTTCTGATTTTGTGGGAGAGGCCTCAACCCATTTAGAAAACAAATCCACACATACCAGTAAAAACCTTTTCCCTTCAACTCTTTTATCTGCACCCATGCCAGTGAAATCAATGACCACCTCCTTCCAGGGGGCGTCTAGTGACCATTCATCTTGGAGCTCGCGCAGTGACCTCTACTGTGCACCTCTTGACACAGCAAGCTAAGCAGCCCTGCTGGGGCCACTATACGGCCTTCATGGTTCCTCCAGAGTCCTGTGGGAATCCTGTGTCGCTTCTTTGGCAAGCCATGCTTGCTTTTCTGTAGGGGCCGCTTTGCCCTGAATTTCTCTTATGGTCTGCAGGCTCAACTCTTGCATGTACATGGACATTCTCAGCAGATTCTTGAGCCATCTGTTTTGCTCCCTGAGCAGGACCTCCAAGGCCCTTGGTACCAGTACCGAGCTCCTTGAGCTCTGACCCCTTGGGTCTAAGTACTCTCTGTACTGGGCTCCCAGAGCTCTGACCCTGTAGGTCACCAGTACTTTACATCACTGAGCTTCCAAAGCTCTGATCCCGTAGATCTTCAGTACTTCTCATCACTGAGCTTCCAAAGCTCGAACCCCGTAGGTCCTCAATGTCTCTTACAGCTCCTTGAGCTATCTGATAACCAGCTACTGCCTTTGCAGCTAAGTTGGCTATATTGTTACCTCTGCTCGTCTGAGTGTCTGTTTTCTGATGTCCTTTACACTTAATGATGGCCACCTGTTTGGGCAATAACAAAACTTGTTCTAATTCAAGTAATTGTTGTAA
>NW_018128462.1:45044-53889 GCF_001952655.1 Monopterus albus
AACCAAGGTACTTTTTCTGTGATCAAAGGCACACATACACATAATGATTACATGAACACTCAGTAATGCTGAGAAAGTTAAAACTTGTCCTTATCAGTTCATTAAATGTAAAACAGTGGAGTGTAGCCAGACATCTTTATGTCCACTGATTTCAATCATTTTGCCTTTTGCTGTAACTCCCTGCATGGGAAGCAGTGCTGAGCATCACTCCCAAGGCACATCACAGTGAATACACATTGTAGTTAATTAAAACATGGTTAAAGGTTACATTCTTGTTTAGTTCAATTACATGAAACAGTGCTCATACTTCAAACTCAGTGAAAGTTACATTCCATCTAGTACATAAGACTGGTGCTTCAGTTACAGTGTCTTCAAACAGTCTAATATTCCACAGCATGTAATCATGTATGTATACTATGACCAAATGAAGGCCACACTTTTATTTCCAAAAACAGTGTCATATTAAGATAAGAATTTCCAAACAGTGTTTGTGCTGCAATCATACAGGAACATCAATATTTCATATAGTGTATAAAGATACTAGTGTTTTCTTCAATATATATATTCTTGTGTGCACAGTGAAGTGTTAATGCCTGAAGTTGCAATATCTTACACAGTTAATATCTAACACTATCTTCTTTGTCGTCGTCAATATACTGCATGATATAGGCTGACCACTGCTCAAAAGGAAGAGCATTTAAGCCAATCACTCGTTTCAATAATTGTTGGATATTTACAGAAAGGGAAGACTCAACCACACTGCAGAACAGCAAACCAACACTTTCAACTATTGCAGGCTCTTCACCACTGTAGTTATGCCACAATTCACACACCATAATGAGGTACTGGCTTTCTGTATCCCCCGCCTGTGGAGGACAGCGCGGACAACTTGACACTCTGGGCTCGTAGTGGATACTTCATCCTGACCACAGGCCAGAAGTCATGTATTACAGTGTGAAGTGAGACTGAGTCACCGTCTCCATCTGTGTTTGCCAAGGCTTCAACTCCCTGTAACATACTGAGTGTAGCTGCACTGGTCTAGTTCTAGTTCAGGGATCGCCACGCTTCATACAGATGTTTTTAGAAAGTTTTATTTCCCTCTCTGCTCCTCAGACACCGTGAAAACTACAAACAAAGTAACAATAAACCATCTTAAATATACAAATAGAGGCAAATGAACAACAAGCACAAATACAATATATACACATTTTACCGTTTGCGCCTCTAGAACCATGTGCAGATAACTTTGGGCTGTATGTCTCTTCTCTGTCCATGTTGTCTCTTCTCTGTCCCATAATGCCACATTTGGCGCCCCTCACTCAACTCCAGTCACATGGTTGGCACATACTGCCCTTCAAAATAAACCTCTTTACCAACAAAAGTAATACTCTCACCATTAACAATGAACATAAACCCACATCTCAAATGAAACCTGTCATTTGGACAGTTACACTGAGAGAACTACAGGCTGTGAATATGCATCTGAAATCACCCAGAGCTGGCACGCAGCCGGCGCATGCGCTCAGGAATGACTTAATCCACGGGGCTCCGCCCTGCTCCAGCAGCGGAAGCTGACTTTTAATAAGTGACGTGTCTTGAAGAGTGAAAGGCGTGTACGTCATTGAAATTCCACCCTGCGCTGTCTCCGCCTGGAGAGGAAGTATAGGGCTTATCATCCTCACTACTAACCTCACTTAAAGATCCACTCTCAGTCATAGTCGGCACAGCCACGTGACAGACATGCTTTTTCTTCCCTCTGTTATGATCAGTACCACAACCAAAACTATGAGTTTTCACTGAAAGACCACACGCTTTTTGCAACTTTTTCACAGGATCTGTAACTATGGAAGTACTATCTTGGCCAGAAGCGCAAGCTTCATTACTTACAGCAGCAGTCTGTGCAACAGACCCCGCTTTAACACCGTCCAAGAACTGTTGAGCGCTATGCTAGTCTTTTTCTCCACCGGGAAAAGCAGCTGTCTGTAATATTCCCCCATGTACGACAACTAATGGTGAAACATTTTGATTACTCACGGCAGGGGTAACTAAATCACGGCACTGATTCACCATCCCTCAAAATGAGACTATGTGCTTATTAACTCCTACATGTGTCAGGGAACAAATCAGCACATCTTTCAAAAACAAATGTGTTTTATTATTCTTACTGTTTTGAATCCAATTTAAAGCGTCAAGAGTGGGCAGTCCACACATCAACTTTAATTTAGTATAAGTTCAATGTGGAGGTTTTATGTATAAACAAAGGTCCTGCCTTACCTCAGTTTGTGGTCGACCCAGTTTGATGTGTGGCACCGCAGCACAGCTCGACAAGAACCAGGAAGTTGCTCTCAGCCTAATCAGGATCGAATGTCGGATTCACAGCTCAGCCAGGCACAGGACTATGGCACCTACTGCTGGTCCGGGACAATGGACCGGTTGTCTTGACCACTTGTTGTATCCAGTACTTTTAACCATGCTAACTCTGAGAGACGAAGCAGTCCAAGTAACTTCAAAACAGTGCTGAAAAAATACCTAACACTAACATACTATAATCTGTAGTGTCACTAAAAATCATTTTATCGGTCATAAGATCTCCACTGCTATTTACACTATTGCTGAAACTGTAATAGTGCCAAGAAAAAGCACTGTATTTTGGTTAAATTTTAAGGTTTCTTCCTGCCGCTATCATGGCCTTGTAAGTCATACAGTGCCTTTCTGTTTCCACTGGTTTCCAGTGAGTTGCAGAGTGTGTATGCAGGAGTGTGTGTGCATATCAGCTCTAAAGCGGAGCACCTCTATCACGGAACACCTGTGACACCTGTGTCACTCTGTCTTCTGCTGTACTATGTGTGTCAAATATGCAACACTGAATGTGATGCAATATTGGCTGGAACATTAATACTGTATCAATATTACTGGGGAAATGCATTCCTTAGAGGATGTGAAGTTGTTGTCACACCATGTTGAATTTTGGTTAAATGAGCCATTTTGGAAGCTCACGCTCATTGTCATATATACTACATGCATCTTACAGTATAAGTTAATTTAAATAAGTAAAGACTATCCCATACAGCTACATACAGTAGCGAATACTTCAACTACACCCAAATGTCCACTTTAGTGTTCAGTTTGAGCACAGACAGGCCAGCAACTGATTCATCTGCAGTGTTTGTGTTAACTGCCAACAGCTCCTAGCTAGCATTAGCTCCTGAACTGAGAGCTGAAATCCGGGTGCAGTCATTCTTCAGTCTGTTGTAAATAACCCCCATGCAACTCGATGTGCGATGTGTGTAGCAGTGGTCCAATGTGATTTTGTCTCTGGTGGGACAGATAACGTGCTGTCTGTATTTGGGCAGTTTGTGGGCAGTTTTGAACTGATTGCAATTTCCGGCTTCAATTCAGCTAAGGGCTCTCTGTCGTCTATTCTCATGTCCTGCTGTCTCTATTGCAGGATGCTGTTTGTAGGAGCCAGGGAGGGCCACTGGCCACCAATCTTTTCCATGATTCACATTCACAGACATACACCTTTGCCTGCTGTGCTGTTACTGGTAAAGTACATCCCTCACACTGTAAAGCAATAGTATAAGGAAATCCAGCAATTTCTCATTTTCTGATCACTGTGCCTTACTATCCTCTATGTCACAATGGTGGTATGTCACTACAGCTGTATTGTCTGTGTCTCCAGTACCCTTTGACTGTGTTGATTGTGATCGTTGGAGAGATCTACCAGCTCATCAACGCTGTGGCCTTTGCTCGCTGGTCTTTCATGGCCTTGGCAACCTTGGGGATGCTCATCCATCGGTGTCACTTCCCCCTCCACCCAAGACCTTTCAAAGTTACCCTTGAGTAGTTATAGCGCTCAACTGCAAAGCATTTCTTATCCATCTGCACACTAGCCTGACAAAATGTTATTTGCTTTGTCTAATAACCCAAAGGTGCCTGTGGCCATCTTCAGTACATCATACTGAGATCTGCCAACTTGTGTTTGAGACATTTTTGGCTCAAACGTTTTGCCAAACAGCCATTTAATGTGGGAAATTTCCATTTTGGTGGAAGAATATTCATCTCTATTTTCAATATTTGTAAAAGAAACTAAACTTTCCTGGAGCTTAAAATTGAATGATTTAATATGCCTGCTCGTTTTGGATCAAAGCTGACATATTCATGTGGAGCTTAATGAGTGAAATTCATCTGCTTTTAGAGAATGGGTAATTTTGTTTATCACAAAGAACAAATTTGCTTTTTACACTATATTAATGGAGGACAAAGACCCTGTTAGACCTGGGTTTGCGTTTTACTTTTTCCAGTTAAAGATAAAATACATAGACCTGTGACGTGTAAGCATAATCCAGGTCTGTCTGCCATGCTTATACTGCGGGCACATCATCAGCTCAAGTTTTGTAGTGCTGTATAGTTAATCAGTAAAACAGTAAATAGAAGAATAAATTGTTCTGTGATTAACACACTGAAATGATGGGCTGACTTCAGTCAATATATTCATATCCCAAATATAAACTGAAATCCATGCTTTTAATATGCATGTAAACAAGGTTGTTGCACACTGTCAAACCTCACAAACATTCATCAGAACTAAAGGACTGAAAGAAATGAAGTCCTTTAATTTTCTTTAATTAGAGGTCACCTTGACTTTCACTAAGATGTTTGCCCTGGTGCTCATCATCATCCCTGGTGTCATTGCTTTGAGCAAAGGTGGGACGATGATGCTAGTCCTGCGGATACAGGTGGAGTTAATCTAGGACACCCTGACAAATGGCTGGTGATTGTGTTAAACTATTCACAAGGTAGGGCATTCGTCTCCTGACCAGCAAGTTGGTGGTTCGACTCCTGGCCTCCCCGCATGCCTAAGTGTCCCTGAGCAAGACACTGAACCCCGCATTGCTCCCGGTGGCTTGATTAGCGCCGCTGTGTGGCAGCCTGTCGTCATCGGTGTGTGAATGGCTGAATGGTGTATCATCTCCTGTAAAGCGCTTTGGCTAGTGCAACACACTGTGGGAATATGCGCTATATAAATACAGTCCAAAGACAGAGAATTTCCAGAAAGGCTTTGAAATTGAATCATTAACTCTGGATAAGTTGCCACTGGCCTTTTATAATGGTCTATATGCCTACAGTGGATGGTAAGCAAGCCAACTGTGGTGTTATAGACAACAATAAATTCAATTGGAAAAGTTATCAACATACATACTAACATTCATTGAGACATGATACTGATAAATACACAAACAATCATAAGTCTGTGCCTTTGTCTCCTGAACATTCTCCTTTTACCTCAGGAATAATCTGAACTATGTCACGGAAGAAGTCATAAACCCAAATAGGTATTTTGCATCTGACATCTCTAGTTAATTTATAAAAGCTGTCTTGCTTTGGTAATATAATTATACCTCTCTGTTTGTATCCTGTCTTGTCAAAAACATCCCACTAGCAATAATCTGGTCCATGGTGACAGTGACAGTTTTTTATGTGCTTGTTAATGTGGCCTACTACACCATGATATCTCCTGCTGAGCTGCTGCTGTCTGATGCCGTGGCTGTGGTCAGTGCTACACTGTACAGCATTCTGAAATCAAAAGACCTGATCAGAGGGCATAAATAAGGAACAGTATGTTGGGGTGTTGGTTTGAGGTCTGTCTCTCTACAGACATTTGCCAGCCGCACGCTCCACGGACTAGTTGCTGTGATTCCCGTTCTCGTGGCTCTATCCTGCCTTGGGACGCATAATGCTGGCTTCTTTGGAGTACCCAGGTAATGTATTTGACATAAATGCTTCAATTCAACTAAGGGCTCTCTCTGGTCCATTCTCAAATCCGCTGTGCTGTTACTGGTAAAGTACATCCCTCACACTGTAAAGCAATAGTATAAGGAAATCCAGCAATTTCTCATTTTCTAATCACTGTGCTTTACTATCCTTTATGTCATTGTATAAAGAAGTTACAACAGACTGTCTGGAAGGGTTTGAGTCGAGCCAAGGTCCGGAGGAAAACAGTCCGTGAAGGGTGAATAGGAGCTGGCTAGAAGAGGTGAAACACACGGTAGTCCCTGGCATACAAGACGGAAAACTGGACACACAAAAATTACCAGAACGAATAATAACCACAAAGGAGACAAAGACGGCCTGAGAACGTGAACGAACTGGCAAGGGAGTGTTAGGTGAGCCAGGTATAAGTAAAGGACGAACTAATGAAGTGCAGCTGGTGATAACCAAGGGGTGAGGAGCAGGTGTACATGATGAGCAATCAAGGGCTAGAAGAGAGAGACAGAGTGAGGGAGGTGAGACAGGCAAGTATAGCCGGGCAAACCTGACATAAATGAAAAAAAGCCAATTTATACCTCAAAAGCCTGCCTAAAGAAAAAGGTTTTTAAAGCCGACTTAAAAACCGCTAGTTCCAACGTCAATCGCACCTCTAAAGGAAGGGAATTCCAGAGTCTGGAGCCAAATGTAGCAAAGGATCGGTCACCCCATTTTTTGTACCGCGATTGCGGGACAACCAAAGACAAATGTTCTGAAGAGTGCAGGGCTCTTCGTGGCACGTAAATTGATAGCTTGTCAGACAAATAAGGCAGAGCCATGCCATGGATGGCCTTAAAAACGAATACCAGAGTTTTAAACTTAACTCTGTACTCAATGGGAAGCCAATGAAGGGAGCGGAGAATCGAGGTAATGTGGGCAAACCTCTGCGCATTGACTAGAAGCCAGGCTGCTGAATTTTGAACTAATTGCAATTTCCGGCTTCAATTCAACTAAGGGCTCTCTGTGGTCTATTCTCAAGTCCTACTGTCTCTATTGCAGGATGCTGTTTGTAGGAGCCAGGGAGGGCCACTGGCCACCAATCTTTTCCATGATTCACATTCACAGACATACACCTTTGCCTGCTGTGCTGTTACTAGCAGATCAGAGGGCATAAATAAGGAACAGTATGTTGGTCTGATTCAGTGTCTGTGTCTCTACAGATGTTTGCAGGCCGCACGCTGCACGGACTGGCTGCTGTGATTCCCATTCTTGTGGCTCTATCCTGCCTTGGAACACTTAATGGTGGCTTCTTTGGAGTATCCAGGTAATGTATTTTACATAAATGTTTCAGTTCAACTAAGGGCTCTGTCAGGTCCATTCTCAAGTCCTACTGTCTCTATTGCAGGATGCTGTTTGTAGGAGCCAGGGAGGGCCACTGGCCACCAATCTTTTCCATGATTCACATTCACAGACATACACCTTTGCCTGCTGTGCTGTTACTGGTAAAGTACATCCCTCACACTGTAAAGCAATAGTATAAGGAAATCCAGCAATTTCTCATTTTCTGATCACTGTGCTTTACTATCCTCTATGTCACAGATACAACAGACTTGGATTGAATGGTGGTATGTCACTACAGCTGTATTGTCTGTGTCTCCAGTACCCTTTGACTGTGTTGATTGTGATCGTTGGAGAGATCTACCAGCTCATCAATGTTGTCTCCTTTGCTAGCTGGTTTTTCATGGCCTTAGCAACCTTGGGGATGGTCATCCATTGGTACCGCTTCCCCCTCCACCCAAGACCTTTCAAAGTTAGCCTGCCAGTAGTTATAGCACTCACCTGCAAAGCATTTCTTATCCATCTGCACACTAGCCTGACCAAATGTTATTTGCTTTGTCTAATAACCCAAAGGTGCCCGTGGCCATCACATTCATCTTCACAGTGGTTTGCTTCTTCATTGTGGGTATGTCTCTGTATTCAGACCCCTGGAACACAGGGATAAGCTGTGCTCTCACACTGACTGGAGTCCCAGTTTATTATTTGACTGTCCACCACTTCCACCTGCCCCACAGATGGCGACACATCTTCAGTAAGTCATACTGAGATCTGCCAACTTGTGTTTGGTGAAAAGTTTGAACAGAAAATGTCTCAACAAACAACAAATTAGCTTTTCGCATTAGATTAACAGAGGACAAAGAACATGTTAGTCCTGGGTTTGTGTTTTACTTTTTCCAGTTAAAGACAAAACACATAGACCTGCAGTAAAAGCAGAAATCTTACAGAAAGTGTTCTCTAAATGTAGAATGTTGGTAAATATTACACAGCAGGGCAAGTAAAATGTAGGTTTCACATGGCCACACTTCTTATTAAACCCTACTGTGGACTTTTTACCCTAGCTTTGTGAAATAAATCACTTTGTTAACCAGTTCTCTGACATATTAATTATTTTAATCTGAAAGTGTTCTCCAAATGGTGGTAAATATTACACAGCAGGGAAAGGAAAATGTACGTTTCACATGCCCACACGTCTTTTTAACTCCTACTGTGGACTTTTTACCCTATGCTTATGAATTAAATCACTTTGTAAACCAGGTCTCTGACATATGAATTATTTTAACCCTAGAGCTGAGGGTTTGGGATCAACCAGGGAAAATAATTCTGATTCTCTTCCCCTTTCCCAGACTACAGCAGCTTACAGCTGCAGCTCCTTCTAGAAGTGGTTCAACAGGAAGTCCAGACATACTGAACACCCCAAAGACATCCTGCTTTCTGTTGACAAACTTCGTGGTTACCAACTGAAGAACTGCTAGAAGCTTCTTTGTTTGTACAGAAGTTTAAACCAGTATGTTTTAAGTGTCAGTTGTAATACATTAAGAATTTTAAGTTACATTTGCAAGAATGCAGCTGATGGGGAGTTGGCTGGGGAGCACGTGGAGGCTGCAGCTGAGGCTTAGACTGTAGTGGCTGGAGCTGCAGTAGTGGCTTAGACTGTTGGGGCTGGAGCTGCAGGGGTGGCTTAGACTGCTTGGGCTGGAGCTGCAGGTGTCAGGGCCGCTCGGCGGCCGCTGCCTCTCCCCCCTTTTTTTTTTTTTTTTTT
>NW_018128462.1:57518-62071 GCF_001952655.1 Monopterus albus
GTGGAGCTGCAGCAGTGGCTTAGACTACCGAGCACGGGGACTGGAAACAGAAAAAAGGCGCCCAGCCACATGGAGGGAAAAACAGTCTGAGGAGGTGAGGTGTTGGGAGCTGCCTCAGGGAGAAAAAAAAAGGAGGAAAACATTTGTGCCTTTAGCTGCCGATATATGTCCCGGGCGTCTGCTGGGCTAAGGTAGGTTGCAGTGCTCTGTGACCGGGGCGGATTCAGACTATGGTTGGTGAATGAAGATGAGGGAAAGCTAGCACCTGAGCTGGCTGAGTCCATTGTTGGCCGGAACATTCTGTTATGATTTAGTCCCCCTCAGCAGGAGGGTGAGGGAGAACTGAGGTAGGACTCAAGAGTGCAGACCCAGGTGCTAGTAAAAAAATAGTGGTTTAATGGTGGCCTCACAAAAAGAGAACACCACCATCTGTTGGAGGTAAATAACGGTGGCTGCTAGTAGTAAATACTGTTTTTGACATTCACTTTTGACCTTTGTTAAATGTTAATATTTTTAAGAAGAGCTTTAGTGTCTTTGAAAAGTTCATTTCTTTGTTTCTTTAACAAGTCTACTCCAAAGTGCTTTTTCGCTTGTACGTAATGCATACTGTCAGTTTTTCATGTAGCACAAAGAGAGTTAGTATAACAATATATATAGATTTATTAACAGTGACAGTTTTTATACTTATTTAAATAGAAATGTTAAGGCTACGAAACATACCATGAATGCAGGTGTGTCTACAGGTAATGCTCCAGCGAAGATGGAGCATCTGCCAGAGGTTTAAATAAAGGAGCAGGAAATCACAGGAATGCACCCCAGCTGTGCGCACTGACAAACGAGTCACTAATTACCGAATGCAACACAGCTGAGGTGCCGATCCCGCAGGTCGAGAGACAGAAGGGAGGAAGAGAGGCAGGCCGCGCCGAGCAGACCTGACATTGTGTAAGGTTGTAGAAATTGCACCTTATCTATTTATACAGCAATTAAATGTGAGGCAGTTTAAACATGACTAAATAATAGACTTTCATGATGTGTGAGGCACCAACAAAATTATTGTGCAGTCACAGAAATACCAACATGTCACAATGTAGCGAAAGCTGTTTGCTAGAAACCAAATTCTGCTGTTGGACCAGGCCCAGATCTAGAGTGGTAGTAGGGTGGGCTACACCCCCACAGATTTTAGTCATGTGCCCCAAGACCAGAGCTCTGCACCAGGGCACACAAACAAACACACAGAGAGGAACAATACAGAAACAATTTCAGGGTTCTAGTTTCATAGCAGAAAATATGCATTAAATTAGGGTTTCAATGGCTGTCAGCACCAGAATACACATCACATTCAAATGAAATTTGGCGTGTTGATAGTGTGGGATATTGAAGCATTAAGGTTACTATATAACTGAAGCACTATCACTGCTTGGAAATTCTTACCTTAAAAGGACACTGTTTTTGGAGATAAAAGTATAACCTTCACTCAGTCACAGTGGGTTCACTTGTGTACTTATGAGGATAGCCTTCATGCCTAATCTTCATTGAGTTGTAGTGTGTGTTGTGGGATGTTAAGCTGTGGGAGACATTACAACTCAAGTACTAACACTGTATCCTATGCACATATAAGGGAATGGGCACTGTAGTTGAAAAGTTAGCATCTTCTCCTATGCACTTATAAGGGAATATAACTTGCACTCAGATTGAGACGTGAGCACTGTTTTATATAAATGTACTAAATAAGGAATATAACCTTCAATTTTAGTAGAAGTAGGTGTGTGTGTTCACTCAATTCAATAGCAATGTGTGTGTTCATTTAATTACAGAATGTATTACTTTGGAATTAGGGAGTTGTGTTTGGGGGAATATCTTTGGAAAAGTATTGATAATTACCAGCTGCATCCTACAAGAATATCTTTGGGAGAGTACTGATAATTTCCAGCTGCATGGTGCAGGAATGTGCTAGAAGGAGGGAAGAATACTATATAACACACAGTTTTGGTGATATGACTTCAGATCATCTTCCCTGCTGCTTGATGTATGATCTCCAGATGCGCATCTGTGAAATAAAGGTAATAAGGTGCACTTTGATATTTTGCGTGTGACTGAAATTCTTTCCACTGTATCTGGACTCGAGAAGAAGTGTGAGACTTCACAATAAACATTGATTCCCTACATAGGCATGTCAAATTTCAAATTGTTTCAATAATGTTTGACAGAGATATGAATTTTTTAAATGTTGCCTCATGTTACAGATGGGGATTTTTGTTATTTATCTGTTAATTCTTTGTGACCTTGTCCTTTAACCTTTTCCAGCCAAAATGTAATCACTCCTAGGGTTGGTTCCTGTCAGGAATTGGTGCGTGAAGCTGCCAATAAAATCAAGGGTGAACTCAATTATAGAGCCAGACAAGGATAAGCGAAAAACTGTCTCTTTAATAATAGCACGGACAACAAAACCAAACAGAAAACTATGTGAAACACGAAAGAGACACTCAGGTCGAAAATACAGTCCAGGGTCAAAGCCAGCAAACTTACACAGCTAAGGAATCCACAAAGAGATGTCAGAGAGGGAAGTCTGATAATCCATACACAGAAAGCAGTCTGAATCAAGAGGGCAAGGCAGAATCGGTGGTCTAAACAATCCAAGGTCAGAACAGGAATCACACACACACAAAAATGCTGGAAAATCTTCACAGGAATGAGAGAACAATCTGGGAGCTTTCTGGTGGGGGAAAGATGCTTATACTGGGGTGAAAACAATGAGTGCAGATTAAAGTGTAAAGTCCAAACGTAAGGTGAAACAGAAACAGGAATTAATGTCAAAATAAAAGCACGAGAACGGAAGCTGATGGGACAGAATCATGACAGGTTCCTACCGATGTCTGTACCAAGTATGTTAATGACCCATCCAACTATCATCTTCAATGTCACAATAAATAAATAATAAAATCTGTAATATTACTTTACTATTCTTTCATTGTCTTTCACTGACAACGGCGAGAGGTAGGGTACACCATGGACAGGTCCCAAGTCTACCACAGGACTGACAGTTACACACAGACAAGCACACACAATTTAGAGTCGCCAGTCAACCTAAACTGCATGTCATGGTCTGTGGAAGGAAGCCAGAGTACTGAACATGTAAACACCAAACAGAAAGGCTGCTAGTCCAGCCAAGGCTCAAACCTGGAACCTTCTTACTGTGAGGCAATAGCACTAACATCTGCACTACTATGCTGCCCACCAGTTACATATTGTAACTTTAATGCACCTTTAAATTACAATGAATCCTCATTTGCCTGTGAAGTATGTACCCTCATGTTATCAAACTTAAATGAACACCTAAACAGAATGCAGAAATCTCCTGGGACCCTCCTTTGTAGATCATGCACATCATGGTCAGGGCATATTCCCTTTGTATTCTTCTTCATGTGAGATGAGCGATTTTAAACACTCCACATACAGAGACTAAAACCAACAATCATTTTCCTCTACACAGGATTATTGTCTGCCAGTCTGTCAGAACTGGATTAGCTTGTCTGTCTATGCTACAGACCTTCACTGTCATTCAAAAACAATTAAAAGCACATTGCTGAAAAACACCACTACACTGGGTGACATGTTTCCTCATTAGAAAACACCAGATATTTTTTCAAAATGTTGTCCCAAAGGCTCCAAATGACCACAACCTTTTACAACAGTAACATGTTGATGTAAACAAGAGTCAAGGGCTCATACACCAGATTTCTTAACAAATATTAGGATCATACTTTTGTCACCCTGTGCAGTGGTGTGCTTCCCTAATGTGTTTTCAATGGTTTTTGAACATCAATAGAGGGCTATATCACAGACAAATAAGTATATCATGATTCCCCTAGGTCTTCTTCACATGAGGAAGCTCCAGAGGTGGTAGAAATAGAATATATAGTACGTATATATTCTATTTTGTATAGGCTTTGCCTTCTAAGATCTGTTGCTATTTGGTTTATCCTTTGCGCATGCGCAGTCCTGAAGAAATTTTTTCACGCCCTGTGACCTGCACTGGGCTGTCCCCAAACAGGTCTGCTGTGGTGGCATAAATGTCAGTGTGACCGTGCTCCCTCTTTTTCTTCAGCAGTCTAAAGAGCGATTCCTAACTGTGGCTAAAGAGCAAAGATCAAACGCTGGGCTCCAACACTGCACCGCCATCAGACATAATGGGGGATTTCTACAAGACAGAGCAGTGGAGCATGCACCTCCCATCTGGCCAACTTGTCCTCCACTGCTGAAATCAAGCATCTCCTCTATCTTGCTTCCCAAGGTTAAGGTCAAAGGGCAAAGGTCAAAGTGTTTATTTGTCATATGCACAGTTAGGAAATGTGTTTCCCTGTACAATGAAACTCTTACTTTGCCGTCCACATGAATGCCACACAATACAAGTGAAATATAAAGTAGATGAGCAATAACACAAATCTAAATAGGCTGGAAAATCACAACTCTAAGGCACTTTAAAGCAGCAAGTGAAGGAAGCAAATAATACAACAAGAACACAATATAATGCAGAGAGAATATATGCTACGTGG
>NW_018128462.1:62475-68321 GCF_001952655.1 Monopterus albus
GGGGTCCTTGAGGATGGAGGCAGCTTTCCTATGCACCCTGTGGTGGTAAATGCTCTGCAGAGAGGGCAGTGGAGTCCTGGTGATCTTCTCCAGTCTTTACCACTGTCTGCAGGCATTTGTGGTCCATAACAGTAGTGCTGCTATACAACATGGTGATACAGCTGGTCAAGATGCTCTCGATGATGCAGATGTAGAAGTTGCAGAGGATCCTAGGTGACATGTCGAACCTCCTCAGCCTCCTCAGGAAGTACAGCTGCCGTTGGGCCTTCTTGACCAGGTGTGTGGTGTTATGTGTCCAGGTGAGGTCCTCACTGATATGGATGCCCAGGTATTTGAAGCTACTCACCCTCTCCAATTCGGGCCCCCAGATGAACAGTGGCCAATGAGTTCTCTCCTTCCTCATGTCCACTATCATCTCCTTTGTCTTGTCCATGTTGAGGCTAAGATTATTGTCTTTGCACCAAGACACCAGACCGGCCACCTCCCTCCTGTAGGCTGCTTCGTGCCCTCGCAAACTTCAGGATGATATTGTCCTTGTGGGATGCGACACAGTTGTGGGTGAACAGGGGGTAGAGTATGGGGCTGAGAACACATCCCTGATGTTCGTGATAATGCTGGCTGAAATTCTATTGCCAATCCTGACAGTCTGGGACAGGCAAGGTTTTTCGGCAGGAGTTGGCCCACTTATCCGCTCCCACAGGGCCAGGTCACCGCTCGCCTTTCTGACCGCATTTATCAATGCACATCCCAGGCAGGTGCAATGATTGACAGTGTGGCTCTCCTCTCCACATCTTTTTTACTTGCAACATGTGGCTGCACATGTAACAGCTGTCTGAGCAGATTCACAGGAAAAAGTAAGAGGTTTGACTGGCACAGCCATGGAGGACAGTACCACAGGCTAAGATACACAGCAGCTGTTGCTACTGCATTGCAGTTGGCTCCACTACCGAGCACCACCTCTTCCTCCTCCTCCTCCTCACTCTGTGATCCTCAGACAGGCTCCCTCACAGCATTTTGCCCCACGAGCTGCTAGTCATGCAGCCAGCACAGGGACGAACCCTACTGCTGAGTGCTCATGGGGCGCTCACTTGTCCACAGCCCTTTCACTACTGTGCTCCCATGGGTTGTGAAGGGCAAACACTTGTCTCTCAGTGGCTGATGACAGTGTACGCAGACGCCCCACAAACAAGTGCTCCTCTGCTGTCAGAATGCTACCCGGTGTGGCAAGAGCGGCTGTCTATGAACAGCTGGATGGACAAGCTGATACAAACTGGTTACACTCTGCAATTCTCCAGACACCCCCGTTTTCATTGGAGTGCTGGAGACAGTGATGACACCACCAGTACACTCCGCTGCGCTGACAGTGGAGTTTCAGGTGCTGTTGAAAAAAAGCAGTGATCTTTGTGGTCTCACTCGGACAGGAGTACGAAGGGTTCTGCTCACGCTACTGCCTGGTTCCCAAAAAATTGGGTGAAATGAGACCCATCCTCGATCTGTTCCTTGTCAACAGATACATAGTGCAAAGACTGTTTCACATGCTCACCACGAAGGAGGTGTTGGAGTGTGTGCGTCCGGATGATTGGTTTACATCCATCAACTGTTGGACTCAACTGGTCCTGCATGTTATTTTATGAAGAATGCTCAAAGACAAATCTGTCCTTTAAGATATTTATTACAATATTCAAGAAAAGCAATACAGAGCTCCGGGTTCTGTCTCTATCTGAAGCCCTATCCACACAGAAGTATGGTTCACAGCCTCTTTCAGTAAGCGGAACCGCGAGTCTCCTGTCCACAGAGAATTTATAACACAGTCATGCAAATGACGGTAGATCTGACGTCATCCGTGCTGTCCTTCATCCTCGTTCCTTGGTTGGTTTGTTGACCTCGTTCTGACCCCTCATTTGGTGATCTTGTTGCCAGGCAGATTTTGATCTGTGAAATTCTAAGAACAACATCCTGACCTTTCAATGCTCTAAGCACATAGGCAGTTTTAGGGACATCACCTCGAGCGTTGCTATGCAACCTGGTCTTGTTCCTGTTTGTGGTTTCCTGTCTGATTCTTACAGCCCACACGTCTCCTATATTCTTAAAGACAAGTGAACTGGTTAAAACAAAAGTAAATCATAAAGCAGATGATACTAAAATAAACATGTAGATATATTTGCTAATGCAGATTATAATGTCAATCACAGAGGGCCAAGCATTTCATATAATGTTGATAATCTGAAGCCAAAACAATAAGACCTTATACCCACTCACAACTCTCGTGCAGACAGTTTAGTCATCTCAGTATGCATCTGCGCACTTCCTGATGTTCTGAGTCTCTGCACTTAGACACCTACTTACACACAGTATTTCTAGTGCACAGGTCAAGTCATTACAAAGGTCAAACAGATTAAACAATCTTTTAAGCAGTTTTGCAAATACATAACATTGCACTATATCATTTTATCAAGAATTTCTTTCTACACAACCTAAGAGACACTTACTTTCATGTGCCTATTATTCCCAAACACAGGAAATTCCTGCACTTCTCCTTCCAAGGTGTACGGTTCCAATTCAATTGGTTGCCCTTTGGTTACTCTCTGGCCCCCCGCACCTTCTCCAAGTGTGTGGAGATGGCGTTAGAACCATTAGGCAGGGAGGAGATCAGAGTCCTCTTTTATGTAGACAATCTGATTCTAATGCCACCTTCCAGACGGCAGGCTGCATCTCACACGTGGGACCTGGTGCAACACCCGACACAGCTGGATTTTACAGTGAACTGAGAAAAGAGTTTGCTGGTGTCGTGTCAAATGATCACTTACCTGGGGGTGCACCTGAACTCTCTCACCATGAGATTGAAACTGTCATCTGTCAGGTAGGAGGTGCTTTTCTCTCTCCTGCAGCACATTGCTCCCCACACAAAGGTGACAGCTTCATCTGTGATGCGCTTACTGGGCTCAGTGTCAATTAGCACATCACAGTGCGTCAGTGGTCACATCAGAATCTGCTCTCCCTGAGAGCTGTGCATGTCCCCGGTGAGCATAACTGCACCATGGATCTCATGTCATGAGGCGGGCCTCAGCCAAGCCTCATGACACCTCAGAGTGAAGACTGAATCTGTCCACTGTTCAAGTGCTGTGGGACAGGCTCGGGCGAACAGTGGAAAACCTGTCTGCTGCACACAAAAACGCGCAGTGCAATTTCTGGTTTTCAGTGCGTGCCTAAGACAAGCCTCCACTGGGGATAGATGCTTTTGCTCATCACCCCTGGTCCAGAGGTCTCCTTAACACATTTCCTCCAGTTCCACTGATCATGCATCTCCTCTCACGCATACCCGACCAACGGTTGCATGTCCTCCTGATAGCCCCAGAGTGCACAGGTGTGGCAAGGTTTCTGACCCTGGTTTAGCTGCTGGCGGGTGAGACTTGGCAGCTGCTGTGGCATAGGAATGCACTCTCTCAGCTGGAAAGTGTGATTCCGCAGTTTCCAGTAATAGGACAGTGCCTGTGGGCTTGCTCCTGAACGGAAGCGACTGGAGAGCTTAGGCTTGCCTCCAGCAGTTGTATGTGCAATTCAGTGCGCAACAGCCGTTTTCCAACAGTGGTGCAGAGAGGCACAGCTCCCACGTCTTGACCACTAGCTCAAGTGTTAATTTTCTTATAGACCCTGGTAGACAGAAACTTGGTCCTGTCTATTGTGAAAGCTTATGCTGCTGGCATTTCATCATGCCATGAGGGTACTAGCAAGAGATCGGTGTTCGCACAACCATTGATAGAAACATTTTCTTCAATTACCAGACATGTGGGACACATGTCCAATAAAATAATCTCCAGGTCTTTCTCAATTTTATTTCTTATTTCCACTCTACAGTGACCTGAAACAAAGCAACAACTAACAAAGACAAACAGGGAGTAAAACACACAAATATATTAAGGGTAGAGTTAACCAAAAGTTAAGGTGATGTTGAACCTTAACTTCCGAGCTGTCAGATCAGAACAGAGGCAGGAATCACTTTGCTTAATCTTAAACTTTTGTCCACTTCAGTTTAAAGTTAGAGTTCTCACATCCAGACCATTTATTTGGCTGGGTGTGTAGATAAGCAACTGTTTGCATTTTTGTCTTGTAGATTTGTACCTCTGAACTGTTCTGCAAGGATCATAGTATGAGGCATTTGTCTACTTTCCTGGTCTTATGGTTGCTGAATACAATCTACAATTTTCACTCAGATTTTCAGACAGAAAAGTAAACAAGGCAGATCATGGAAATAATCTTCAATCGCACAAGTTTCATTTAGTGGCTGTCTACATGTTTGTGCAAGAATGTGCCTCAACATAAAATATTTAACATATACAGTATGTAACATATTTTAAGTTGATTGTGAAACTTTGGGATACATATATACATAAATAAAATGCTGGACAAAAATTCTAAAGAATGAGCATGACCAAATATTTTAACTTTAACCTTGTATCATTCTGATTTCAAACATTACAAGAAACATGCAAAAGGTTTAAGATAAAAAACAAATGTAGGCTGTTCATTTTTTTCCCCCTCTGTGCTTCAGTCCACTAACTTGAAGTCTAAGTACAAACGCACAGACGCACACACACACACTACGGCCTGAATTAAGTCTGTGTTTGAAGAATGTAAAAGTATTTGATGTACTGTATAAACAGAGACAAATGTGTAGACCAGTGAGCCTGGGCAGTTCCTCTTCTGTCATCTGTAAACGCCACAGCAGCTCATACCACAGTTACTGTAGTAATGTCTTTATCATTTCCCCTGAAACATTCCTCTTTTTCTCACTGCTGCATCATCTTGATGGACATTTCATGTTTCTGGATCAGACACAAAAAATGTAGATATTAAACTGTGAACATGAATGACAAACTTTATGGTTAAAGGTTTGTACAGTGCTCAAAGTGTGAATCTTTTTGGTGGAAAAGGGTGAGTCAAGATGGTGCCAGTGTGTATGGCTTGCTGTCTACTGCTCCTAATTTTGTTTGTTATTGTGTCATTGTTAGGGTCATTTTATCATAAACAAACTGAGTAGACCGAGGCCGATTTTCTTTATACAAGGATTTTAATACTTGCAACAAGGGAGCATTCAATACATACAGTTCAGTTGCATGAAAAGAGAAGTCAAGTTGGTACTGTGGTAGTTCAAGAATTCAATCCCTGTCTACCAGACAGAGCCAGGTGCCATCACAAACTTTTCTGCATACTCATTTTTCTGGTATTTGTGAGAACTATGTGGATCAGCTCAAACATGAATACATCATTTGCTCTAAACACAAACACCTCCACGTACAGATGTATAACATCTTCTTGAGCATTCGAACAAGCCATAGCACAGCATTTTCCCCAACAGTCCTATTGTTTCCCTGGTAGGCTAGTGGTTAAGGCACAGCGCTCTCACCGGGTTCGAATCAGGGTTGCGTCAGGAAGGGCATCCGGTGTAAAACGTGTGCCAAATGTCAATCTGCAAGTCGTCAGTGTGACGATTCACTGTGGCGACCCCTAAACGGGAGAAGCCGAAAGTGACTTATTGTGTTGTATTATTCATTTTATTCGGAATTGAGACTCTTTACTGACGTATGACCACCAAACTCTGAATCTTTGATTGGATGTTGCAAACTTAGTGCAGCCTGATTGTCACGGGTACAAGTTTCTATGTTATGTTTGCTCGCACATGGAGTGAGTGCGCAAAAAGACGGACCAAGTTAGGTGACTTACTCACTGCTTGCACTGAATTTACAGTGTCGTTAATGAACAAAAAAAAAAGTTGGTGAGGATGAAATATGAAACCGAGTGTCGATCAGCAACAGGGCAGGAAGCATGATGAGATGATAGGGCGGGCT
>NW_018128462.1:68420-71920 GCF_001952655.1 Monopterus albus
ACTGTTGGAGGCTGGAAGGGTAGAGTGGAGCCAAGATCCGGAGGTAGTAGTCCGTGGAGGGAAACGAGGAGAAATTTGGTTGTGGAAAGGCAAAGCAGAGTACTGGGGGAAACTCAACAGGAACTCGAACAAACAGAGAAATCAAACAGGGTAGACGAATGGTAAAACAACATGTGGGCCTGAGAACAAAAACGAACTGGCAAGGGAGAAACAGGAGAGCGGGGTATAAATAGGGCGGGACTAAACAGGTGCAGCTGGTGACAATCAACTGGTGTGGAGCAGGTGTGGTAATCTGGGGTTGAGGACGAGAAACAAAAGTGAGGGAGGCGAGATGCAGGTGCAGCCAGGCAAACCTGACATTCTACCTCCGTTTTTATTAGGCATTACCTTTGCCAGGTTCCAGGTCTCCCATTTAGGGGAAGGAGGCAGAGACTTTCTTGGTCAATTTTATGCCTAGATATGACCAGGTTTTAATTATTAGGGATTTTAATATCCATTTCTGTTGTCCTGACAAACCATTAGTTAAGGCTTTTAGACCGTATTGACTCTTAATCTTATTCAATTTGTGGCTGGTCCTACCCATGAGCATGGGCATACCCTGGCTCTTGTCCTATCTTATGGCGTGCCAGTTCATGAACTAGAGATTTGTGATGCTGTGTTCTCTGATCATTTGCCTGTGTTATGCAAGATTGATTTTATTTGTGATACAACTGCACCTTGTGTTACTCCGCGGCTCTGCCGTATGTTTAATTCTTCCACTGCTGTTCAGTTTTCTTTAGCAAAAATGTTGTAATTTCTGATTCTGCAGACACAGAGGAGGTTGGATTAGACTTTCACTCTACTTGTCAGGCTGCCATTGATGTAGTGGCACCACTGAAGATTAGGTGGTCCAGGGCTAAATTTGAGCCCTGGTTAAATGAAGTGTCCTGTGCTGCCAGACGCGAGTATTGTAGGGCTGAATGCAGGTGGAGAAAATTTACAGGTGTCACTAAAAATACTAGGAGACTCTTGGTATTGTTAACAGAAATCTGTGAAAAATCTTGAGAAATTATTTCTCAAATATCACAGTCGAACTGGCATAAGGCTCGTGTTTTGTTGAAGGTTTTTGATTAAGTTTTGAATGTTCCTCAGCTTGTGTTGCATCCTTTTCTGCCCTATGTCAAAACTTTGCTTGCATTAGACTTTCACTCTACTTGTCAGGCTGCCATTGATGTGGTGGCACCACTGAAGATTAGGCGGTCCCTCTGAACGATGCTATTCCTCCATTTTTAAAGGAGATCTTGCCGGTGGTGGGGCCATTTGCCCTTTCAATCATTAATAGTAGTTTATCAACTTGTCCCAAGGAATTTTAAACACGCATTGGTGCAGCCATTGATTAAGAAACCTGGTTTGGATCCCACAGTGCTTGCTAATTTTAGGCCTATCTACCATTTCCTTCCAAAATTCTTGAGAGGTTAGTTTATACTCAGTTACTGGCATTTTTGGTAGAGCATAATATTCTTGAGATTTTCCAGTCAGGGTTTAAAACCCTGCAAAGTACTGAATCAGGTTTGGTGAAAGTCCTAAATGATATTTTTCTTGCCACTGACTTAGGGAACTGTGTTGTCCTAGTGATCCTCGATTTGACTGCAGCTTCTGATACGGTAGAGCACAATATACTCATTACTGAAACACTCTCTCTGCTGCTTCAACTGTCAGAAACGGCGCGCGATGCAGCCAAAAAGTGTTAGGTGAACTCAATTAAATAGCCAGACGAGGAAGTGTAAAACAAAACCCCTCTCTTTAATAAGAGAACTAACGTAAACAGAAAAACCATATAAGACACGGTGAAAAACACAAAACTCACATGTCCTTATTAGCAGTCCGAGGTCAGAGCCAGCAAACACATACAACAGAGTTGATCCAAAATACGTTGTCCAGAGATAAGTCCGTTAAGCCGATACACATAAGCAGTCCGAATTTAAGAGGGCAAGGCAGAACAGAATAATCCAAAGAAACTGTCCAGGTCAGAAACACAAATAGCAAAACCGAAAATAGTGCTGGAAAGTCAGAGCTGGGGTCTAGAACAATCTGGCAGCGTCTTTGTGGGAGGACGCTGCCTAAATAGAGGTGTAAACAGGTGCAAACAATAACGAAGCAGGTGAAACTAATGTGAGTGATGAAGAATGTAAAAAGACCGAAACTAAGGTGAAACAAAAACAGGAAGTAACGTCAAAATAAAAGCCGGACGGGAAACAGCAGAACCGAATCATGACATCATCTTGATGATGGACATTTCATGTTTCTGGATCAGACACACAAACAAAAAATGTAGATATTAAACTGTGAACATGAATGACAAACTTTATGGTTAAAGGATTGTACAGCGCTCAAAGTGTGAATCTGGTTGTTTTGCTACAGTGTTTTGTAGCTGGGGAGCAAGTCAGCAATCCTATAGAAGGTTGCAGAAAGGTGGAAAGGGACTGGCGGCGACAGAGATGGAGAGCCGGGAGACAAATGCGGTCATATACACATGCTGTCCAGTGCGCGCTCTGTCCTACTATGTATCCCACAGGGCAGCTGTCAGACAAACACAACAGTTGTTTGTGCATTACAAAAAAGCACTCTCTTGGGCAGCCCCTTACCAAGCAGCGGCTGTCTCACTTTTTTTGTGAGGCTATCACGCAGACTTATGTGTCAGCTGGAGGAGATCCTCCACCTGGCATCAGAGCCCACTCCACGAGAGTTATTGCATCCTCCACTGCCTCTTCAGAGGGATGGCTGTGGAGGACGTTTGCACAGCAGCCTCCTGGGCTTCTTCATGTCCTTTTACCCGTTTGTACCTTCGGGACACGTCCGAGCTTTCACTGGCTCACTCGGGTTTGAATGTTCTGCGCAATCGGGTGGAGCATGTGCGTACACCTGCCACCGGGCGCTGATATTGCATGTCTGCTGTCGCCTGATGCATTCTCATTTAACTATGTTGTCTGTGTCTTCACCGCTTGCCAACTCTTTCTGTGCACTCTCCATGATTTTCTGCTTCCTTTAACAAAAATGTTGTAATTTCTGATTCCACCGGCATGTTGTGCTTTATCCGATCAAAACGTGCATATTATGTATGTGAGAACAGCAATGCGATATGAGCATCGGACTGTTATTATGCGTGGCTAACATCTGTATGCTCTCACAACTCAGACTGTTGTATGTGCGGCCTGATGCAGGGAGAGGATGATTTTCGGGGTGCTAGTGTGGGGTATTGGCAAGCTGAGGTGTTGTTTTAATGCTCTTGGGCAGCGGTGTGCCAACAGGGCATCAACTCCAGCTGCGCTTTTATCCCAATATTGAGAGCTTTTAAAGGTCGAAGCCTATACGAAATGTGTATTGTTTTTAATTGAAATAATTTAGTTTTTTTTAAGTGTTTATTAAAATCTAAAAGATCTTTTTTATTTCATCAACTTGTTATTTTTTTCTCTTTCTTTATTCCCCCTCTCTCATTTTTTACTTATTACCAGACTCCATAT
>NW_018128463.1:0-310 GCF_001952655.1 Monopterus albus
ACACCATCATCAGGTTTGCTGATGACATGACAGTGATAGGCTAATCTCTGAGGGGGATGAGTCGGCCTACCAGGATGAAGTACAGCAGCTATTCAAATGGTGCAAAGATAACAACCTGGCTCTTAATACCACCAAGACCAAGGAACTGATTATAGACTTCAGGAAGAATAAAACAGCTATCCAGCCCCTGCTCATAAATGGGGACTATGTGGAGAGGGTGACAGTCTTCAGGTGTCTGGGAGTCTATATAAAGGAGGACATTACCTGGACAGCAAACACTAAGGAGCTAGTTAAGAAGGCACAGCAGAGA
>NW_018128463.1:1450-11390 GCF_001952655.1 Monopterus albus
TAGTCTGCCCTTATTTATACCCAGCTCACCTCTCACTCACTTGCCAGTTCGTTCACGTTTCTAGCCTACACCTGATCTCTTTGCCCAGTACTTCTCGTTTGTTATTTTGTCTTCGTTATCCCAGTGCTTTAGTGTTTTTTTTTTTACCTTGGTTCCTGTCGCTTATGTGTCTCTCCTAGTCAGCTTTGTTATTTTTGTTATTCTCTCATTTTTGGTTTGGACTGCCTGTTTCCTCCAGACCTTGGCTCCACTCTACCTTCCCAGACAGGTCGATGCACAGTCACCAAATTTCTCCCATATCAACTCCTCTCTGCCTGTTGTTTCTTCCAGCATCTACCATCATCTCATCGGCCAGCTCAGGAGTTACCCCGCGACCCAGCTCGGCCCACCACACTCCAGCTCATCTCTCATGAACTCCTGCTGTTGGTCAACACCCGGTTTCCCCCCAATTCAGTTATCATTTACCTGCTTGTTGTTTGTTCACTCTACTGCACTGTATCTAAATAAATCACTGCTTGCACTGAAGTCGGCTACCTGGGTCCGCCTCTCTATTGCTCACTCACTTCCGTGTGCGAGTGTTTATCCTAACCGTTTCACTGTGAAAAAACACAAAACACAGACGCTCCACTGCTTTGTAACAACTGTCCTCCTCCATGTTTGTTTTGTTATAAAGTCAGGTTTGATCACAAGAGCTTCTGAGACCCCTGGTCCCAGGAATCAGCATTGTTCAGTAAAAACAGCAAGTGTGTGGTCCTGCCTCTTGACTGAATCATGTAGTGTGTGCTTTTAAGATTAAAATGCGAAAAATTTATTAAATCTGTTGCTATGTCTGTGGTCTCATGTTTTCAAAATCAGTTAAGATTATAAAATCCTCTAGTGTGGGCCCACCTGACAACAACAGTCAACAAAAAACTTTATAATTGTGGGTTACAAAAGCAAGGAGCAAGTTAAAAGTCAATGAAATGGAGTGTGGAGCTGAGGGGAACTGCAGCATCTGCCGAGGGAAACGTCTTTAAATGTGTGGATTAATCATGTTAATCCACAGTTTACATGACAGTGGGTGATAGTGTACAGTGATTGGAAAATAGTGCACAGAGCTTATTACCAAAAAAAAAAAAACAACAGAGTAAAGAATACCCACAGTCATGGAACAAAACCTCTATGTGTAATCACACACTGAGTGTGAGAGACAACACGTCCAGTGAGAGCTAGAAACAGTCCAGGACCTGAAAAGACAGGTTAGACATCTGCAACAGCCAGTGTCACGGTACAGCCATGTTTTACTAGCAACACACTCACACTATCAATAAATATTGAATATAATCACCATTTCTATTAAAAAATAAAATAATGAAAAAAGTTATGTGAAGCTGACAATCAGCAGTCAGACACCTAGAGTCAGATACTAATTTCTACAGGAATGTTGGTTTGTTGATATACAGTATTAAGGAATAAACAATAAATTCACTTTTTAGATTTGTGAATTCACTCATGAACAAATTAATGAGCAAGTTTCATCTCAGTCACTCAGTGTCTCTACTGTACGTTGGCCCCACAGGAGCCAGTCTGCAGAATCTGAAGAGTGACAATGAGTTTAACACATTTTCTAAACCAGGGATAAAACAAGGCATAGATCACAGGATTTAGACAGGAGTTAAAATAGAACAGAAAGAACATATAAGATGCAGATGATCCATTAAGCACACTGTCCCCTTTAAAGGGAATACAGTAAGGTGGACGGTAACACATTAGGAACCCCTGGTGTAGGCTGAACAGCAGACAGGACATCAACAGGGGGTGCTGACTGACTATAGAGCAGACTGGATGTTGATGAGTGAGGCCTACTCCTGAGAAGGTTGAGCAGCAGACTGGCACAAAGGTGGAGCACTGTTCTGGGAGGCTGACTCTGCAGCATGCTGGCAAACAGATTGGGCTGCAGCCTGGATGTTGACCAGGAAGGCCAACTTCGAACAGGCTGAACAGCGGGCTTGGCAATGGCCTGGGTCTCAGGCTGGACATCAACCAGGTAGGTCAAGTCAGAAGCACACTGCAAAGCTGAGGAAGCCAACTCCTTCTCCTGTTGGAGAACAGAATGGATGTCAAAGAGGGAGGCTGACCAAGGAAGAGGAACTGGCATGGTGTTAGTGGGGACAGCTGACCCAGGGGCAGGAATAAACTCAGAAAAAGGCATGGCATTGATTGTTATTATTATTGTAAATCTATGGTTATGGTTATGGCAGAAATTTCCCCACTGTGGGATCAATAAAGTACCTACCTACCTTATGGCCAACCTAAGGACAGGCTCGGGAATAAGCATGGCGACAGCCACTTCAGCTGAGCCACTGGCACAAACAAGATGGGATGTGACATTGGCAGCATGGGTCAACCCACTGGCAGGAACAGGCTCAAGGATGGACCACGAAGCTGAGGCTCTAGATGGCTGGGCCAAGGCTCTGGAACACAGGGGAAAAGATGACCTTGATGGGTAGGAGGCTTGAGTGTTAGGCTTGCTGTAGCCAAAAGGTGAGTTAGTTAGACTCTAAGAGCTGGTTAGTTACAGTGAAAGAAGTTTATTAGGTTTTAGGGAGGTCTCTAGGAACAACACAGGACAGGAAAAAACCAGAAGAGCTCACTGTGAGCTCCAGAAGCGCTAGCAGGTAATTGAAGGGCCGGCAGCAGAGCGGCGGACCAGGTTGAAGAACCAGGATGGCATGAAAACCAAGGAGAAACTCAGGAGGAGCTGTTGAACACTCCTGTGAGGTGTGGGGATGTGAACCCGGTTGAAGTCTACAGCAGTCTAACAGGTAGGGCAAGGCAGAATCATTAGTTGGTAATACATGCAGGATCTCAATCTCAGAATAGCAGGAAAGCTAGAAAAGAAAAGGCTGGAAAGTCATGGAAGGCATAGAACAATCTGGCAGCTTACCACTGGGTGAGAAGCTGCTATATGCTGTTGTAAGCAGGTGTGAGTAATTGAGGAGCAGGTGAAACCAATGTGGGTGATGAGATAATGCTCCGGGGAGTCAGGGTGAGCTGGGGACAGGAAGTAGTATCAGACTAAGAGCATGATACAGGAAGCGGACGGGGCAGAATCATGACAGGAACATGCGGACCAGGACAGAGAACCAGAGGCTCAAGGTGCACCCGGTGGACAGAGAAAAGCAGCAGGTCAGGCATAGATAACTGAATATGCATCCTTCCCCATTACAGAGCACTGAAAGGATATTACCTTAGCAGAGTGGAGGGTGGAAGAGGAGGTGCAGAGCCCGTCAGGACCAGGGAGCATGCTGCCCGTCAATGGGTTGCTGATGCGCTTGAGAGGTAGTTGGAGAGGTGTAGCCAGAAAATCCTCCAGCCTACTCAGAGAATCAAACAATAATAGAGCAGAGTATAGGCTGGCTGCAAGCAGCATCACAGCCAGGCAGTGAGATAAACAGTTCAATAATCAAGTTCTTATATTAGTTGTAAGTGTCTGCAGTGAGAAAATAGTGACTAAATGGAGTTCTGGAGTTGGCTGCCAGTGGTGTAAGCATTTACCACCGAACAGTGAAAAAACAGTAGCTTCACAGAGATCTTCAGTTGACTGCTAGTGAAGTGAGTGTTACAGCTAGGATGCGAGTTAGTAGCGAGCACTGGAAACAGAACGGACACCACTTGGAGGTTGAAGGAAAAAGCCGGTCTTCAGGAGTAGTTTGCGGTGAAGCAGAAGCCAGACGTCTCAGGTAAGTAACCATAACGGATTGGCAACCAGGAGACCCAAGCCAGCAAATTAAGTAGCCCAGCAAACAATCAGGGCGATGTGCGACAGCTGCTGATGTCGACTTGAGCCCACAGGTGCCTGTAATGAGAGGAGAAACAATAGGAAGGTGAGAGACAGAGGGAGAAACAGCAGGCAACCCTAACATTGAGGCTCCAATGCACATGAGGACTGTGGCTCTGGTGCAGAGAAGTGTGGCTTGGAGACGCCAAGGAGCAGCTGCTTCACTAGGTTAAAGGGCTGCAAGGGCAGGAACTGGAATATGGAAGCATAGGCTGACAGGGACCAGAATTAGGGGAGATGGCAGGCTGGACCAGGAATCTGGGCACACTGTGTGGCTTGGAATTTACCTGTGGTTTGGTTTGGAGCTCAGGACCAATGCATGGCTGGGCCTGGAGCACAGCCTGTGGCCATGATGTGTAGCATGAATGGACCTGGAGCTGAGGGTTGTGGGGCAGTTTGGCCATGCTGCATCTTTGTACCTGAAATTTGAGTGTGATGCATGACTTGGCCTGTAGCTCGGGGCACTGGGTAACTGTGGAGTCCCCTGTATGGGGGTCAGTGGTTCTTCCTTGCAGCCGACTAGAAACTGGCAGAGACAGGAGAAGTACAGAACTGGAGCTAGTAGACTTGACGCTAGCTGGAGCTGGTGCTAGTTGGAGGCTAGCTGGCCTGATAGTAGCCACAGGAGCTGCTGACTTACTGTTAGCATGACCAGTGGTAACAGGCAAACACACAATCTGATGGACTGCAGCGGATGAGAAAAGTGGGTGTTTGCACAGTAGAGAGATCTGCCATTCCTACTTTTGACAGGAAGAAAGACTGTTGACTGACTGCAAGTGGTGCAGGCTGGGGAAGAGGTTGAGGTTTGGTTTTGCTGACACAGCATAGCACAGAAAAGATCTGTGAGGCAAAATGGAGGTTAGCAATCACAACGGTGACCACACTAGGGCCAGACAGTGGGGGGGAGTCGTTGAATATTAACAGTTGTAGCCTTAGACACAGGCCTAATTCCATTTCTTATTTCTTACCCCTATCCCTAGTTTTTTGATGCCCCCTCATTTTTATGTTAACCCTGAAAACAGTTGAAAGGAGTAGTGGTAGAAATCTTCCCCTGTGAAATGGGACAACTTTTCAAGACCTCTATCGATAGTTAATGGCAGTGGTTAAGTGAACAAACACTGAGTTGCTGTCTGAAATTTTGAATCACACAGTGCCTTCTTAAGCTGTGGTCAGTTTTTTGTGAACACACAAAATAGAGGAGTAGGGCTAAGTGTAGGGGAAAGGAGGAGAAATGGGATTGGGCCAAAGAGGAATCTGGTTTGGAGTGGGAAAGAGAGTTACACAAGTCCCGTCTATGATCCCTGAATATGGATAAGGAAGCATCTTTCCGAGACAAATTCTGGACACTTCATACACAATAACTGGCCTAAGTTTGAAAAAAAACAAACCTTAAGGCTGAAAAATTGCATTAGACTCAGATAGAGAGGTAGCTATGAATCGGGAGATGTTCAAATAGTACATTTAATCTTTTACATGACAACAGGCTGATTGTGTTTTCACGTTTTATAAATGGAGAGAATGCACATGCAGAAAACAGACATGGTTGGCAGTGCAGCTTTTAATGGTAATCCTGTGTGCACTTCCACCATTGCATATGTTTAACCATTAACTTGTTTACCCATATTAATTTCAGAGTTGTACTGTAAATGTGAAACATCATTCTAAAGACCTCATCATGAATCTGAAGATTACTTTTTCTCCATTTGCACTCAGCTTTTGTGATCTATCCTTTCTGATTTGTGACAGCTGGAATGTTTGTCCTTGGTGTCAGAGGTGCAGTGGTGTCAATAACGTTTAGAGTTGAAACTCAAAGCGATCACAAAATGAATTAACATAACATTGACACTGAATTAACATTGACATAAATTCACACTTTTCTCTGCAAAACTCTCTAAACTACTGGTGTAACCTGGGTAAAAATACTATGTATTATAGTTAAACATCCTTAGAAAGTGTGTTTGCTTTTGAGCAATAGTTACTATAAATAAGTTGATTTTCATAAAATACATATGGAAAGCTTTATGGTGATTCATTTCATGTTATTTCATTGATTCAAGGAAGTGTGTAAAATATCGTCATTGGTCATCCATTGGTAAAGGTAGTGACACGCAGGGATAAGGGAGAAGAAGAAAAAGGAAGCGGGGAAGAGGTTAACTTGGTGAAGGTTTATGTAGACGTGAAATGTGCTGCGTTTTGTGGACTGTATCTTAGACTGTCAACTCGAGAATCTGCTGTAAGATATTGGTTCTACATCATTTGGAGTACACGACTGGATATTCTTCTGCACGGAGTTATCTTGCAGTTGTGTAGTGTTATTGTGTCTGGCTATCTTGCTAGCATTCGTTAGCTAAATGAATGTTGGTATCGGTAGTATAGCTAACTCAGCTTACTCCCAAGACTGGATTTATCTTTTCCGACCTGTAATTCATCAACCTTATCAGATACAGTGCTACGTGAGTGACCAGTTGGATGGTACAACAGAGGCCGCTACTCCGGACCTTCCCACTACTGCTTGCATCTGGACCTGAGGACTTGTGACTACTTCACCATCGGAGGACTACTAGGACCCTTTTATCATTTCTTTGGACACATGAAGGAGGTAAAGCTTCACTCTCTGCACTACAAACTACTAAATAAGGTACAGTTTTTGTTTGGCTCTTATGAGTGAAATGGCTGCTTAGTTTTTGGCCTCACCGCACCCGAGCATCCATCAAGCCTGTAGGGGGTTAAATCTCAATATATGTGCCAGCTGGTGTAGTGTGAGTGTGAGTGTGGTGTGTGGGCCCACTATATGTGTGTTTATTTGAAACACTGAAAAGTGTGTTTTACAGAGGAGAGAGTTAAATATATTTGCAAAAGGGATTGTTATTGTTTATGGTTTACTGATTTTCTGTTGAGTAAATGAAGAAACGTTAACTCTAACACATTTGGTTATTACATACAGTACTCCAGGATGTAAGGGCATATAATGTAGAGAGGTTTATTAGAGATTTAAGATTCATCAGTTATAGTTACTGTGAGTTAACTGAACTCAGGGCCCTTACCTTATAGGTGGGTTACACTAACACTAGTGCACCTGAGAGGATAAAACCCATCAGGATAAATCTCCAAGAAAAGAATGTAACTCAATGAAAAGTCGACACAAGAAATGAAAACAAATGTGTGTGTGTGCTTAGTTTTATACAATCCATCATTTCCAAATTTCACAATGCATACTTATTAACCATAAAGTAAACCTTTTACAACCTGGAAAATATGTGATAGTCTGGCCACAACTGCAGCAAAAATAGAAAAAGCACTCGCTGTGCTGTTTGCTGTCATGTTTTTAGATTTTTACTTTAAAAAGAAAAAATGTTGCTTAGGAGGAAAGAATATCAACATGAGGATTATTCAGGTTAACTAAACATTTTCATGGCGCTGAACAAATGATATGAAAACAGTGTTTATGGTAAAAGAAACCTGGAATCACACACTGAGGCTGAGAGCTAGAGATAGTCCAGGACCTGAAAAGACAGGTTTGATATCTGCCACAGCCAGTGTCATGATACAGCCACATTTTACTAGCAACACACTCACTCTATCAAGAGTCAGATACTAATTTCTACAGGAAGGATGTTTTGTTGATATACAGTTTTAGGACATTTTAAATGAGTGAATTTACATATCAAATGAATGAGGACGTTTCATCTCAGTCACTCAGTGTCTCTACTGTACATTGGCCTCACAGGAGCCAGGCTGCAGAATCTGAAGAGTGACAATGAGTTTAACACATTTTCTAAACGAGGGATTTTTGCATCCTGATTTGCATTTTCCATCACTAGTGTTGCTTTCGTCAACGAAAATTATGACTAAATATCGTCGTCAACGAACCTTTATCACATGACGAAAACGAGATGAGACGCAACAAAAATGCTGGTTGTGTGACGATGACTATGATTAAATGTATAATGCAATATTGTTGATGAAAAAAACGAGACCAAATGCGGTTTACAAAATTAAAACTATACTAAAATGGCTCTTCATTTTCGTTGACCAAAACGAGACGAAACGAAATGTTATAATATTATTTCGTCTCGTTTAGTTGCGTTATTATTATTTTGCAGCTTTTCTGTTTCCTGTGTCTCACTTCAGGGGCAGCATCAGGCCGCACTGCGCAGATGCCCCACTCACGGCATTGTTTAGAAGACGACAACAAACAAAGTTAAGTCTGACGCAGAGAAAGGGACCGATGGCCGGCCGGCCAGCCGGGGTTCGTCTTTGGGGAAAAAAAAGAAGAAATGACATTTGGAAAAACTTTCATTACATAGAAATGGAAAAGAAAATGGAGTGTGTTGTGGAAAAAGATGGGGAGAAATGCGGCCACAAAATGTGTATTGGATGTATTCTTGAGTCTATAAGGTAACAATAATATAATAAGATAACCTTGTTTGAAATGGGTTTGGCTCAAAGAAAATTTTGGTTTCGTCTATACTACTAGGTACTTGTACTATATTGACTGGGTTAAATAGAATTGCATTACTAAAAAGAGACTAAAATACAATTTTCATTGACTAAAACTAGACTAAAATGTCATCAGTTTTCGTCAACTAAAACTACATGAAAATACTCATGGATAATTCTGACTAAAATAAAACTAAAATGCTCAGACTTTTAGTTGACTGAAACTTGACTAGACTAAAAAGAGTATGAACGTGACTAAAACTAATAAAAACTAAAATGGCGCTTCACACAAAGACTAGATGAAAACTAAAAACAGGCTGTGTTTTGGTGACCACAGACAGTGCACTTACTGGGCATGTTCTGGGGGGGAAAGATTATTAGAGGGAGCAGGTGGAGTCGTTAGTTCTGTCCAATCAAACCAGCTCCCATTTAAAGAGCAGGGCGGAAACGTGACTGCCTGATGTCAGGACGTGGATATAAATGAGAGGAAAGACTCATTCTTTACTTACAGTGACTTGAAAACAGTACATAGAGCTTATTACCAAACAAAAACAACATCAGAGTAAAAAATACACAGGCCTCAGAAAATCATTTTTACAGGTGCTGGTTTGTTCATATGCGCAGTTATAAGAGAAGAAATCATAAAGTCACAATTTGAAAATGGAAAATTTACTTGTGTTCAAAATAATGAGCAAGTTTCATCTCAGTCATTCACAGCATCTCTACTGTACATTGGCCTCACAGGAGCCAGGCTGCAGGATTTGATTTGATTTATTTATTCTTTCAAACATGTAACAACAGTCAGTATGTAACTACACATAATTCCAGACATATCCACAAATATATTTTCAATTTGCTTATACCTAGTACATGCTTGAACGGAGTAGGAAGAAGTTAGACTTATCTAGTCCTACCCCCTAACATCATCTTATCATCATTGGTTTGCAAGCAGTATTACTACATGGATACATATTCTACATCCACACTCCCATCTGATTAATCATTAAGCCTGTTCTTGCCCATATCTTGATTGACACATACCTTTATATCTGTATCATCAATTTTCTTACTGTTTTTTATGTCCACACTTAAATTATTCCATCGTTTTACCCCACTTATGGAAATACAGAATCTTTTTTTGGTTGTGCGTATAGCATGAATTTTATAATTTAACTGACCCCTTAGATTGTATCCCCCTTCCCTTTCATTAAATAGTTTTTGAATTCCACCAGGTAATAAATTGTTCCTGGCTTTATACATAAACACAGCAGTCTTATATCCCACTAAATCAAAAAATTTTA
This sequence comes from Monopterus albus, assembly GCF_001952655.1. Lineage (NCBI taxonomy): Eukaryota > Metazoa > Chordata > Actinopteri > Synbranchiformes > Synbranchidae > Monopterus > Monopterus albus. Next base: position 11,012 of record NW_018128463.1, read on the forward strand.
ACAATTTAGACTGTATGAAAGCTCCCTATACCCCATCTTATGCACAATTCTTATCGCTCTTTTTTGTAATATATACAATGGTTGAAGTGAGCTTGTGTATGTATTTCCCCAGTTTTCAACGCCATACTCTAAGTATGGTAAAATCAATGAAGAATACAAAATACGTAGTGCTTTCCCGTCCAAAATATATCTAACCCTCGCCAATATCTATATATTTTTTGCTATTTTGTGCTGAACATATCTGATATGAGATTTCCAGGAGAATTTGTCATCAACTATGACACCTAGAAATTTAATTTCATATACTCGTGCTATATTAGCTCCCCCTATTTTCACTTGCAGTTCGTTATCTAGTCTACGATTCCCAAATACCATGAAT
>NW_018128463.1:14893-33952 GCF_001952655.1 Monopterus albus
GGTTTACTCAGAAGAATTTTTGGCTTGACTGGGTTCAAAATGCAGCAGAGGAGGTGTCAGTTAAAACTTCTTATGTTGTACATGTACTGCATGTGCTGGACCCCGTCCTGTCCTTTTAACTGTTCCTTCTCTCCTTTCAGATCCAAAACACACACACTGCATGCTTGAGCTGCACATGACTGAAAATCCACAAACACCTGCATGAAGAGAACTGGAACATTATTACCCATTGGCACCTAAAGATGCAGTACCTCCTATCTTTACTGCAGTCAAAAACAACTACACAAAAACAACTACGGCAACAGGAGGTCCAATATATATATAATCTGACAAAAAACCAAGGGAAATGCAGACTGGTAAAGGTACAACAGAAATAACAACATAGAGGGCCTGAGAACAAGCAACAAACTTGCAAGAGAGTGGTAAGTGAGCCGGGTATAAGTAAGGGGAAGAACTAACTAGAGAAATGCATTTCCTGTCGAAAATGTGTGGATGCTATGTGCTGAAGGATTGCCCTGAAAAGGCTGAACACTTTGACACCTGAAAGGCATATCTACCTGAAAGTATGCTGAAGTACAATGTTCCCATTATTTTGAATGGGGGGAAATTTTCAAAATAAAGCTAAATATTTTGTAAGTGTGAAATGTATAAAAATTCTGAGTCGAAGCATGAATGTCCTGGTAGACTTGAAAATTTTGATACCTGAAATACCTGAAAGTACGCTTAAGTAGAATTTTCCCCATTCATTTGAATAGGGCAAACTTTTCAGAATAAAGCTAAACATTTTAAAAGTGTGAAGTTTTGAAAAATTGTTAGAAGCATGAATGTCCTTGAAGAGCTGAACATTGATACTTGAAAAAGGTGAAGGTATGCTGAAGTAGAATTTTCCCCGTCATTTGAATCAGGGAAAATTTTTCAAAATAAAGCTAAATATTTCAGAGGTACAAAGTTTAGAAAAATTCTGAATAGCAGCATGAATGTCCTTGAGGTGCTGAATATTTTGATACATTAAATAGCTGAAAGTATGCTGAAGTACAATTTTCCCATTCATTTTAATGGTGCAAGATTTTCAAAATAAAGCTAAATATTTCAAAGGTATGAAGTTTAGAAAAATTCTGAATAGAAGTATAAATGTCCTTGAAGAGCTGAACATTTTGATACATGAAAGTATGCTGAAGTATAATTTTCCCAAATTGTGCAAAATTTCAAAATAAAGATAAATATTTCTAAAGTATGAAGTTTAGGAAACTTCTGAATAGAAGCATGAATGTCCTTGAGGAGCTGAACACTTTGATAGCTGGAAATATGCTTAAGTTGAATTTCCCCATTAATTAGAATGGGGCAAACTTTTCAGAATAAAGCTAAATAGTTTAAAAGTATAAAGTTTAGAAAACGTCTGCATAGAAGCATGAATGTCCTTGAGCAGCTGATAATTTTGATAGTTGAAATAGCTGAATGTATGCTGAATTTGAATATTCCTCATTCATTCCATTTGAATGGGGCATAATTTTCAAAATAAAGATAAATATTTCAAAAAGTATGAGATTTAGACAAATTCTGAAGAGAATCATGAATGTACTTGGAGAGCTGAACATTTTGATACCCGAAATAGCTGAAAGTATAAGTGTAGAATTTCCCCATTCATTTCAATGGGGCAAAACTTTTAAAATAAAGTTAAAATATTTCAGCTGAACATTTTGATTGCTGAAAGTATGCAGAAGTAGAATTTTTCCATTCAATTGAATGAGGCAAGAGTTTCAAAATAAAGCTAAATATTACAAAGACATGAAGTTTAGAAAAATTCTAAATAGCAGAATGAATGTCCTTGAGGAGCTGAACATTTTGATAGCTGAAATTATGCTGAAATAGAATTTGCAACATTAATTTGAATGGGGCGAGATTTTCAAAATAAAACTAAATATTACAAAGGCATGAAGTTTAGAAAAATTCTAAATAGCAGAATGAATGTCCTTGAGGAGCTGAACATTTTGATAGCTGAAATTATGCTGAAATAGAATTTGCAACATTAATTTGAATGGGGCGAGATTTTCAAAATAAAACTAAATATTACAAAGGCATGAAGTTTAGAAAAATTCTAAATAGCAGAATGAATGTCCTTGAGGAGCTGAACATTTTGATAGCTGAAATTATGCTGAAATAGAATTTGCAACATTAATTTGAATGGGGCGAGATTTTCAAAATAAAACTAAATATTACAAAGGCATGAAGTTTAGAAAAATTCTAAATAGCAGAATGAATGTCCTTGAGGAGCTGAACATTTTGATAGCTGAAATAGTTCATAAGGTATCCTGCTGCTGAAGCATCCACACAATAATTGGATAACATAGTATAGATGCTGAATCAGCATCCATACTATGTTATCCTTACTATGTTATTCAGCATCCATACAATAATAATAATAAAGAACAGGATAACATAGTATGGATGCTTTTCAGCATCCATACTATGTTATCCTTACTATGTTATTCAGCATCCATACAATAATAATAATAAAGAACAGGATAACATAGTATGGATGCTTTTCAGCATCCATACTATGTTATCCTTACTATGTTATTCAGCATCCATACAATAATAATAATAAAGAACAGGATAACATAGTATGGATGCTTTTCAGCATCCATACTATGTTATCCTTACTATGTTATTCAGCATCCATACAATAATAATAATAAAGAACAGGATAACATAGTATGGATGCTTTTCAGCATCCATACTATGTTATCCTTACTATGTTATTCAGCATCCATACAATAATGATAATAAAGAACAGGATAACGTAGTATGGATACTGATTCAGCATCCATACAATAAAGACCAAGAAAACATACTGTGGATGCTGAATCAGCAATACAATAAAGAAGAGGAAAACAATAGTGTGGATGCTTCTCAGCATCCACATAATAAATAATAGGATAACATAATGTGGTTGCTTTGCATCCACACTATAAAGATAACATACTGTGGATGCATTACTGCATCCACACAATAAATAATTGGATAACATAGTGTGGATGCTTTACACACAATTAATGGGGTGATGAGAGGAGCTGAAAGTTACAAGACTACATCTCTTTAGCTAACTGCTGGTCACCATCCTCACAGAAGGTTACCTCAGTCTGGCCCTTATCTGGACTTGCATATACTATTGTGAGTTTGAGCCATTAGAGCGGAACTCAAAATGCTATAACAGCATAATACACAGTAACAGTGCAACAGAATCACCTTATTTTCATCTGCATTCTGTTTTTAATGTAAAGCTGTGTCAGTGAATGACTCATGCTGAGAGGAAACACCAGATCTTTCATGTTCATATTGGCTTATTTATATCTAAATTGTTACAGTATGAGTCTTTCAGTGGGATGTGAGAGAGACAAAGGGTGCAAACGATATTTGCGTGATGTGATCGATACTTGCATTTCAGTTTCTCTTTTCTACATTGAGTACACAGCCCCTGTTACACCATAGTGGTTGTGCAAACACCGCTCCTCTAGTGATGGCTGTCTGACACCGATGCTCCAAAACTCGAAGCAGCATTTTCCTTGAACCACAAAGCTTGCTTTGGTGCGGATAAAGATGGTGACCGATCACGTCTGAATCACGTGACTATACCGGTCGATAATTCTTCGTATCGCAAGACGCTTAGTAATGTGAAAAAATTGTTTCTCAATAAAAATCTTTGAATCTCCATCCCACTTACATAATCACACCCTGCCCTAAACTTCTAAGTTTTTTTCAGCATAATGGAAATGGTTCATTACCAGTTCATCACTTAAATTACACATCACTACGCTCCTCTCACTTCGCTCATGCTCACTTTGCCCTTCCCCCTCTCCTGCTGTGAGTTGTTGTGCAGTTAACTCAATGACGTTCTGCTGGCTGCATGATGGCAGAGAAAAAGAAGAGCGCTGTTTGGAGCTATTTTGCAGCTGCAGACAAAAGCACTGCAAACTGCGATGTCTGTGGACAACAAATCCACTATTGTGGCAACACCACAAATTTATACAAACATATTAAAACACACCAGAAAGAGAACTCCAAGCTGCGAAGTAAATGGAGGGAGGAGGAGGGAGATCCCTAAACCAGGCCCCCAGCACTGAAACAGATATCACTGGCAGAGAGAGGCCTTTCAACATGGTCAACAATATCATTCATTTTCTACCACTTAGTCCCTGAACGGGGTCACAGAGCCAATCCCGGCCAGCAATCGGGTGAAGGTGGGGTACACCCTGGACAGGTCACCAATCCATCACAGGGCTAACACATAGACAAACAACCACACACACGCACACACACTAGCACTTGTTAGGTATTTTTAGTTAGATAGATATTGGTTAAATATTTTATGTATTAGAAATGTTTAGAGTAGACAGGATGTCTAGCTCAGGCTGTTAAATGCTTAGTCATTCTCATGGGGTACTCCAGGTTGTTCAGGTTCAAGGATAACTAGACAGAAAGTTGATTATTGTTAGGAGACAGAATGTTTAATATTATTATGACGTGTTTGAGCATAATTGTAGTCATAATATTTTCTTATGCTTAATGTCCTCAGAATGTTTTAGCTACACACCACATAATCAACAAACATTCACACATTGATTTTCTTCATGCTTTGACTACTGGTGGCTGTGGCTCATGAAATTGGTGGTTTGACTCCCGGTCTCCCCGCATGCCTAAGTGTCCCTGAGCAAGACACTGAACCCCAAATTGCTCCCGGTGGCTTGACTAGCGCCGGTGCATGGCAGCCTGTCGTCATCGGTGTGTGAATGTTGTATGATCTTCTGTAAAGTGCTTTGGCCAGTGCAACACACTGTGAAAAAGCGCTATATAAAAAATACAGTCCATTTACCATTTTACTGCTCTGGCCAGCTGCAAAGCTGGCACCAGGAGGCGTCACGGTTTGGCATCCCTGTAGTATGGGGTTAGCCCGAGGTGATATAATGTATAGGCCTGTTATGGTTCAGGGCTTTTCATCTTTCAGCTGCCTGCGTGCATGTTGGAGGTGCAAAGACTCCTGAGCGTGTAATGTTAATTTTACCTGTGATCATTGAATAAATCAGCACTGTTCTGAAGTTACTTGGACTGCTTCGTCTCTCAGAGTTAATGGTGAAAAGAACTGGGTCGCCAACAATTGGTGCCGTGACCTTGTGAGCCGGCTGAACTCTCAGAGTACCAGTCCATTGTCCCGGACCAACACATGGTGCTGTAATCCATGTCTGGCTGAGCTGTAAATCCAACATTCCAACATTCAGTCCTAAATTGGCTGGGATTCCAAGGACTTCCTGGGTCTCTGTCAAAGCTGTGCTGCGGTCCCACACATCAACTGGTCGACCAGAAATGAGGTAAGGCAGGAACCTTTGTTTATACATAAACACCTGCACATTGAATTTTACCTAATTTTGTTGATGTGTGGACTGCCCACTCTCAACGTTTCAAATTGGATTCAAAACAGTAAGGATAATAAAACACATTTGTTTTGGAATGATGTGCTGATCTGTTCCCTGACACATGTAAGAGTTAATAAGCATATAGTCTCACTTTGAGGGATAGAGAATGAGTGCCGTTGATTACAGAATTTGATACCAATAAGGGACGTAAGATTCACGTTTAAGTGAAAAACAACTGGGTATCCAACACACTCCTATGGGCAATTTAGAGACATCAATCAACCTAAGCTGCATGTCTTTGGGAGGAAGCTGGAATACCCGGAGAGAACCCACGCAAGCACGGGGAGAACATGCAAATTCCACACAGAAAGGTCCCGGGTGGGGCCCGAACCCGGAACCTTCTTGCTGTGAGGCAACGGTGCTAACCACTGCGCCAGCTAATTTATAAAAGTGAAAATAAGATTTAGTCACCCCAAGCATTACTTAGTTATTTTTCAAAAGTGGAATTGGTCATCAAATTGTAAGATTCGATTCTTATAAGCTCTAGTTACTTTATAAGCTTTAGTTACATTTCATAACTTTATTTTCCTTGTTTATACACATTACAGCTGTATTGATGACTGTCCAGAACCACTGAGCTTTGGTTATTTTTAATACATTTATTTTCCTTGCTTATACATCTTACAATTGTACTGATGAAAATAAAGTGATAATCAAGTGATAATGAAGTAGAATCTGTTTACTTTGAATGCTGTAACTTCTGTAGAGACAAGATGTCTGCATCTCCAACCAACCAGACAGCCTATTTACATTTTAACAAAGACCCATTGGCCTGTTTTACACCCACACCTAGACCCACTTAGCATATCCCAAGTTCTGCTTTGTCATGGGGTCCTGCAGAGACAGGGGGCCTACAACCTGAGATGACCACTTGGCCAGTTAAAAAAATTAGCATCACACACTCGGGGCCTGCAACCCAGACCACCCATTATATCTTGATGAAAATAAAGTGATAATCAAGTGATAATGAAGTAGAATCTGTTTACTTTGAATGCTGTAACTTCTGTAGAGACAAGATGTCTGCATCTCCAACCAACCAGACAGCCTATTTACATTTTAACAAAGACCCATTGGCCTGTTTTACACCCACACCTAGACCCACTTAGCATATCCCAAGTTCTGCTTTGTCATGGGGTCCTGCAGAGACAGGGGGCCTACAACCTGAGATGACCACTTGGCCAGTTAAAAAAATTAGCATCACACACTCGGGGCCTGCAACCCAGACCACCCATTGATCAGTGCACCTTGATCAAGATTAGGGTGCCGGAGACACACACACACACACACACACACACACCTAGATTTTACCACATTCCAACAAGGAGGTGAGAGCGCCGGCTTACACCAAATAGGATTACAAAGTGTTGAGTGTCGTACCTCTATCCAGGGCGGAGCAACCCAAGAGAATAAAATGTATTGTAAAACATAATTCAGGATTCAGAAGCTAGTTTTCCTGCGGGAGCTCTGTCTCTCTGAATCCAGCGCTGTAAGACTTAACCTGTGCTCAGACTTCCAGTAAACTTTCTGTTGATTTTAAACAGTCCTCTCCTGTCTTCACTTCTCGTGCTTCCAACAAAAGAATCGGTTAATTTCTAACAAGATTTATAATTTTAGCAGGCTGATTAAATATAGACAATTCAGACAGTCATATAATATATTCAGGCAGCTGAAATAAATCTAAATGAATTATTTTACTGGAACTGAAAAATACACACATTTATAAGTAAAAAAGTATCGGTATCACCAATACTGGTCCTGTATTTACTTGGTATCGGATTGAAGTTGTTAGGTAATTTCTTAGTCAGATAGATATTGATTAGATACTTGTTGTATAGGAATGTTTAAGTGTAGCCAGGATGTCTAGCTCAGGCTGTTAAATGCTTAGTTCACTGTCATGAGTTCTGCAGGCTGCATCTAGGCCAAGGTCAACGAGATTGAAGAGTCTGCAGGCAGGAGGGTATTGTTAGTAGCATGATATGTTCAGCCATAATCTTAATCATAATATCTTCCGAGGCTTACTGTTCGGACATGTCCCTGAATGTCCTGTATGTTTTTAGATACACACCACGAAATCAACAGTCACACACATTGATTCTCTCCATGTTTTGACTACTGCTACGGCCAGCTGTGAAGCTGGCATATCAGGTGACGTCACGGTTGACGTTCCTGTGTAGCATGGGCTAGCCCAACCAAGGGATAAAATTGTATAGAGATCTTGGGTTCAGGGTCTTTTTTCCTCCATGCTGCCTGCGCGCAGGTTTGGCCTGGACGTGTAATGTTAATTTTGCCTGTGATCCTTTGAACAAACCAGCACGGTTATTTTTTTATATATCCAAGTGGTCCGCGTCGTCTCTCTGAGTTCCTGGTTAAAAGAACTGGGTAATATTTTTCAAAGTCCTCCGGTTCTTGTACCATGCTAACTCTGGTCATTTTTTTTCATTTGATGCTTGACAAAACAGTCCCAACCCATGGTCTACTTATAGATGTATTTATTAGCTTTCAGTTGTAATCACACAGTCCCCAGTCATGTCGATCGATCTGTTGAAATGCGGACTCAATAGCTACTGTGATATCACTTCATATCATTTTATTTTGTGAGACAAAATGGTCTTGCATGTCAAAATCTAAACTTTGTTTTTCTGATGGAGTGATAATTCCTAAAGCCACTAGAGGACTTTGTCATCCATCCATCCATCCATTTTCGTCCGCTTATCCGGGACCGGGTCGCGGGGGCAGCAGTCTAAGCAAAGATGCCCAGACCTCCCTCTCTCCAGACACTTCCTCCAGCTCCTCCGGGGGAATTATAAACGTCATAATAATAATATTAAACATCCTGTCTGCTGACAGTCAAACTTTTTATCCTTGACCATATGCACCCTGCAAAAACTCATGACAATGACTAAGCATTTAACAGCCTAAGCTAGACATCCTGTCTCCACTAAACATTACTAATACAACAAGTACCTGACCAATATCTAGCTGACTAAAAATACCTAACAGGATCAATACCAAATTTTGCAGTATTGCCAATTCACACAGTGGGCGCAGCCCCCAGTAAGGATGGTGATCATCTGGTTATGTGCCTAAGCTGTGCCACATCCCGGGAGTAGATAATTAGGCGATGTGTTTCAGCTGTGCATCTCACGGGAGCTGGGACCTGCAACAAAGAACTAGGAAGAGAGAGTGAGAGAAAGGACAAATAGAGGCAGGTGGTGCCGAGCAGACCTGACAATTGTTGATAAAATCTAATAGAATTTATGTAATTGTCAAAGGGATTAAAGAACATATTTAACATTTTCACACACTTTTTTAACAATTGCTTAGGTACTTCTTCATTTACCATAGTCTCCATAGCAGAGCAGCACACATTGCCTCTGACCTTGGAAGTGAAAGTACTAGTCAGCTGTAGCTCTATGAACAAGCTGGTGATTGTTCTCTGACTTACAGCCTTTGACCACGTGCATGTCAACCTCTTGAAATGGGATGGACTGTGGTTTGCTTGTGCCTTCACAGCAAGGCATGCCATTTGGTGTGCCTGTCTATAAATTAATGACAGAATCCTTGGAATACTGAATGAATTTTAGCTGCTAAAAATTTACAATTGAACTAACTGGACTAGAAACCACTGCTAAAGTCGAGAGGCAGGCTTTTGGGTGGAGAAAAGGACAAGAACAGGTAGGCTAAGCTCAAACATTATGCTGTTATATGTTATGGATTCACAACTCATATTTGCTTCTTTTTAGACTCTTAAATGTGTTTTTAAGCTTGTTTAACTGTGGATGTATTACTTAATTACAAAAATGTAATTCAGTTCATAAAGCCCTGTCTAACAGCTACAGCTGAAAATATCAGGCTCCACTAGAGTTTTACTATACAGAGTCGAATGTTTTCAAATGTGACATTAATAAAAAAAAACATACAAGTATGGCTATTTCAGCTGAAGAAAAATGTTTTAATATTTAGTTTGAGTTTGGTTACTTTAGTCATTTGCACAAACACTACACAACAGTATTATACAAACAAAAATATTAACCAAATATATGTGCCAACAACAATAGAATAAACAAGATATTTGTCAGTTGCTAAAGAATGCCAGAGAAGATGCTAAGAGAAATAAGCCACAACATACATACAAGTTACATACATGTATGTGCTCTGACAATGTTAAATGTTTTTTCTTTAAAGCTTTCTGCTCACCCTTGCATTTAACACATCTTTGGTGTATAGGAAGAGAGTAGTATGCAAAGGCTTACAGTAGCCTATAATGATGCTATGAGAATGTTCCTAGATGGTACAGTGCCAAGCAGTTATTTACATTTTCTGAGGTTTCTTTATGACACACTCTTAAGCTGTATGATGTGTCCCATGGAGGAGTCTGAGAACAGCATCTTAGAGTCTTTAACAAGTCCTGGGAAGAGCTGCTTTTGGTACTCTCCCAGGTTTAGGAAACACTGGCTACATAGTTTTTGTATCAACTGTTTTTCTAGAATGTTTTTATATTTTTTAAAATAATTATTATATGCTTAATTGCATGTCCTTTGCTATTCATGTTTTGTTTTATTTTGTTTACTGGCTATGGACCCATATGAAGTTCCAAAATTAAGTTTTTTGTTCCAAGTCTTGGAAGATGCAAATGTTGTGCACATCTGGCAATCTTTGCCTGGATTACTGAATTTGTCTTTTTAATCATTGAATTGGAGCACAAAACATACATTTATGTTTGGAAATACAAAGAACAATTAAAAAGTGTGTAAAGTTTACTGTTTGGCTACTGCATTGTTCTTTTCTGGAAAGAAATGATCTTTGTAAAGTCGGTGGAATATGTAACACCCTGAACGATACTGCAATACTGTATGTGATGTAAGGATAAACTAAACTTTTGCAATAAATCAAACAACTTACTATTTTATTGACCAAAGCTGTTGTCTTACTGCGACCTAAATTGATATGATTTTTCTAATTTAATTTTCCAGTAAAACACCAAGAAATTTTGGAGATAAGACCTGAGATATAAAATTAATGAAAGAATTAAAATGACAGTAATTTTTGTTTTTGGAAGTAAATATTGTGAAATTACATTCATGATATTTAAAAAAAAAAAAAAGTCTGTTAAATTTGAAGAATTGCGAATTTACCTCACAAATAAGTGCTGAATATATTTATGACTGGCTCCTCCCAGCCCAACCTTCTTAGCAGCTACCTCACTTGGTTTTGGGGGCATGTGGAGCACAAAATGATTTGTCAGTTCATAGTCTCTCTCTGGTATTGCCCCTGATCTTTCTCAGGCCACTCATCCCATATTGAAGCTGCTGCAACAGGTTCCCCAGAAGGAATCCCCGACCACCTTACCAAGACCACAGGCTGCTGGACATAACAAAATTATCTTCTCTAGATACAATCTAAACCTCAAGACGCTTGGCCGTTCAGTCTGCACTTAGTTGTTAGAAGGTTTTGAGGATCTGCCAGTGCCTGAGAGCACAGCAGACGTCCTTAAACTTCCCCAAAACCATCAAGCGTACAAGCAGCTAAGTATACACAAGGGTTCAGTATCCTTATAGTTCATTCATTCATCCTTATACTTTCATTTGTGCTTAGTGAGGGCAGGTCCCTGCTAGTGAAACAACAATGTTTCCCTAAACCCAACCAGCAGTTTCTGCACCTAATGTGCAGGGCTGGCCCAGGCTCTGTTGGTGCCCTAGGCAAGATTTTACCTGGACTTTCCACCTCTGCCTTTAAAATACATTTTGGGTACATAAAGGTACCTTTTTAAAGGTACAAAATAGGTCACTAGAGTACAATTATATATTTTGTTCCCCTAGGTACAAAATTGTACCTCTGCTGTACATTTTTTTTTCTGACAGTGTAAGCTATACTCCCAAACAGAGAGATGTAACTGAAATTAAAACAACAGAAACAGAAGCTTACATTTTATTAAAAAAAATAAAATTAAATAAGCAGTTAACTCAAGCAAAGATGTTCCACAGTGTCAGTGTTGCCAGTTAAAAAGGCTATTAAAAATACTGCTAATACACAGTGATTAATTGTGATTCTTAGTTCTATATTGTTATTTTTTCTGGTCCTCTTCTTTGCGTCGCTTCCTGCCTTGTGCCCCTGATAATTTTCTTTTTTCACTCATTTTTTTTTTTTAAATGGTACTTTCAGAGCACATATTTTAACTACGTGCTCCATGCATTGTCAATGCGTTATGATGATGCATTATAATTACATCATGATGCGGAAAGTGTTTAAATTAGTACATGACGTTTTCAAATCTTATGGTTTTTCATTTATGTCAATTTTATTTTATTCTAACATTATTTTAATCACTACGATGATCGATCAGTACTAAAATTGTTAACTGTCAGTAATTATTTTGCTTATGGGTGTAGGAGCGCATGATGGTCACAAGAGGGCGGTCTTCCGAGGAAAAAAAACTTTCATTTGGCACCCCCCCGGTCATTTTGTGCCCTAGGCAACTGCCTATTTTGCCTATGCCACGGGCCGGCCCTGCTAATGTGGTACGTTTATTATCGTGACAGTCCAGCACTTTGTAAAGGCCTACTGAGCTCACAAGGAGGTGGAGTAGGACTCTATTAACCCATAGCCTATCCATATGATAAACTGATAATGGGCATTTAATGATGTGATAAAATTTAAAGTAGGTGGTTTAAAGAAGTATGAATTTTATCAACTAGCTGAATAACAGCCATATCTGTAGAAATTTTTATATTGTTATCTGAATCCAGGCAAGAGTTTAAACAAAATGCTTTGCTGTTAAATGTGCTTAAGAATTCTATTCTACACTAGTCTTTCAAGTATTTCTGGGGGGAAAATGAAAGAATAGAGGTAGAGCAACTGATAATGAGATAATTTTTCTGATTCATTGATTAAATGTTAAGCCTTTGAAATGAAAAGCAGTACAAATGATCTATTACTTGTGTAGGCCTCAGAACTACAATGAACATTCAGTCTGCCATCAACAAAGATGTCTTCATCCCTCGTGATGAACGGATGCTGGTAGCAGTGGAGGTATGGAGGAGGAAAAGGAAGAGGATGTCTTTCCTGCCAAGGAGAGCCAAAGGAGACTATGCCACATTCATCTGTGTGTCAGGTATTTGAGGAAAACTGGCCAAGCATTTAGAGTCCCTAATTTCTGTTAGTAAGGTTCAAGGTTCAAAGATTTTATTGTCAATTCACCATATGTGCAGGACATACAGAAAATTGAAATACCATTTCTCTCTCACCTAGCATTGAGTGGCATAACATTTAGGAACTAAAACAAAGTAAAGTAGAATAAAAATAAAATAGAACTGGATTGATGTAATTAGGAGAAATCTAAATGGTACAGCCAATAAGCTGTGACTCAAAACTGTGTACAGTCAGTGACAGTAGTGCAAACAATAATAGGAGATTGTCAGGGGCCTATTTTCAAGAAGGCAGTTTAACAAAGACTTACACAGAGTTGGAAAACTCAGAGTTTTCGGTTTCAGAACAGCTGAAAAGAGTTGGTTTAATCAACTCTGAGTTGTTTGACTCAGAGTTAGGCGCGTGCCACGCGACTATAAAAAGCCCTGAACAATGGAGTGAAGAAATTACGAGTCACCATGGCAACAGGACCAAGCCAAAATAGGTCTGCGTTTTTTCCCAACAGAAATGGATGTGCTACTACAAGCATATAGTGACTACGAGCCCATATTCCGTAAACGATGAAAATTACAGAACTGTCCATTCTCTGTAAGTGGGGAAACTTGAAAAATTGGCAGTGTGTCAAGTAGTTATTTGCCCCACTGTACATTCTCTTATTATATTATATATTTTTATTATATTGCTTCATTTGCTGCTTAAAGTACCTTAGATGTTTTGTTACTTATTCATCTACTTTATATTTCATTTGTATTTTGTGGCATTCATGTGGACAGCAAAATAAGAATTTCATTGTACAGGGAAACACATTTCCTAACTGTGCATATGACAAACACTTTGACCTTTGTATAAGTATGAATATACTGTATATACTAGAATGGAAGTACACTGATTTTGTTTAGTCCAAATATGAGAGTGAGAAAGCGAGAGAGAAATTGAGACAAAGCGAGTGAGAGGGATTTTTAATAGGAGCACATATTTACCAGATCAACATACAAAATACATACATGATCCTCATTTTTGTTGTTAATTTCCTCTTAAGTGACAGAACAAATAATTACAAAGAAGGATAACAAGATCAAACCCCTTCCTTCACCTTTCCCCTCCCCCAACACCTCCCCAGGCTACTGCGCATTGAACAAAATAGAAAATATGTTTGATGTATATTTACAAAGTTGTCAATCATATGTTATCAAAAATGCCTTATGATAAGTTGAAGAAAGACCTGACTGTGGCTATGTCTTGAGTGATGGCCAGTGTATGAAGAGTTTTGTATTAAAGCTGCAAAGGTTTTATGAAACCTGATATACACTTTCATGCATCAGGGCAGTTTGTGCTGGGACAAGGCACGTAACTGTATATATAGCAGTGCTATATATACACAACATATTCTGTTAGGACTGTGGGGAGGAAACACTTCTTGCTGTAATTGAGTTATTTTGATCAGTTTAAATGGATATACAGTATGATCCGCTCTAAATTATATTTTCTACCACCAGCTCTCCAGTATCCTGAACACAGCAGCCCTAGGGAGTGTGTTAATTCCAGCTTCAACTCATGCATGCTCTTCTCCAACCTGGTTCTTCAGTGAATGTGGCTATATTCTTCGTGATACTGTGTGTTTATTCAAGGTTCAAGGATTTTATTGTCAATTCACTATATTTGCAGGACATACAGAAAATCGAGATACCGTTTCTCTCTCACCTAGTATTAGGTGCCATAGCATTTAATTATTAAAATAGAATAAAGTAGAACAAGAATAGAATAGAATATGAACTGGATTGACATAATTGGGAGAAATCTAAACAGTACAGCCAATAAGCTGTGACTCAAAACCGTGTGCAGTCACTGACAGTAGTGCAAACAATAATAGATTGTCAGATGGTTCAGCATCACCAGGGCGTTGGTGATGAGGTGCAAATAGCATATGAAGTGTACATGGACAGTACTGCAAATGACCAACAGCAGCAAAAAAAAACAACTGTCAGCAGCAGCAGCAGATAACATGACAGACAGTAAAACAGCAGAGGTAGTTTTTTTTTGTTTCCACAACAGTCAGCAGCAGATTTACCTGTAATATAATAAAAAGGGGGAATGTATTGAGGTTGTGCAGCAGCAGGGGTAGTCTTTCTATATTTTTTTATGTTCTGTGGTGGGTTACGTTCCAGGGGCAGAGGTAGTGAACAGTGTTCAGCATCCTCACAGCCTGGTGAATGAAGCTGTTTGTATGTCTGGTGGAGTGGGCGTGAAGACTCTGACCACAAACTCCCACTTCAGGCAGGAGCCTGAAGTGGGAGTTTGTGTGGTGTGAGGTGTCATCAGGCAGGTGTTGAAGATGTCCATAAGGGAAGGCAGAGGGGCACCAATGATCGTGCTGGCTGTTTTCACTATGCGTTACAGGGTCCTTCTGCAGGAGGCAGTACAGGCTCCGTACGACACAGTGATGCAGCCAGTGATGACGCTCTCAATGGTGCCCCAGTAGAAGGAGCGCATGATGGGGGGGTGGGACAGTGGCTCTCCTCAGTTTGTGGAGGAAGTAGAAGTGTGTTTGAGCCTTCTTGGCCAGTGTTGTGGTGTTGGTCCAGGAGAGGTCCTCAGAGATGTGCACCCCCAGGAACTTGGTGCTGCTCACTCTCTCCACTACAGCATCATCGATGGTCAGTGGGGGATGCTTTAGAGGTTTTCTCCTAAAGTCCACAATGATCTCTTTAGTCTTCCCCACATTGAGGAAGAGGTTGTTACACCACTGAACCAGTTGGCCCCATCACTGTTGGTAACAAGGCTAACTACAGTCGTGTCATCCACAAACTTGACAGTGTGGTTGGTGTTGTAGGTTGGCACACAGTCGTGGGTCAGCAGTGTGAAGAGCAATGGGCTGAGCACACACCCCTGCGGAGCCCCTGTGCTCAGGGTCTTGGAGATGTTGCTGCTGACCCACACATTTTGTGGCCTCCCTGTTAGAAAGTCCAGCACCCAGTTGCAGAGAGAGGTTTTGAATCTCAAGTGTCCAAGTTTTTGTGTAAGCTGCTGGGGAATTATTGTGTTGAATGCTGAACTGAAGTCTAGGAACAGCATTCAGAGTTCTTTGATTCTAAGTGGGCAATGGCTGGATGGAGAACAGCAGTAGTCATTAGGGTTAGTTAGGTTTAAGGAAAGGTTGTAGTTTGAGTTAAAATAGGTAGGGTTAGGGTTAGCCATGTGTGTTGTCATGGCTACAACAATAAACCGGTGGTTAAGGTTATAGAATGATCATGATCATTGTTAAAAGAAACAGCATTGACTGTCAGTTTGAAATGGGAAACAGTGGTCTTCTGGTGGTGTTTTGTTGATCCATCCATCCATCTCAACCTCCTCCCAGAGTTTGCAGCTCTATAATATCACCTGACTTTTTTTGTCTTATCATAATTACTATGGCCACTAGAGTCCTTTGTCACTTTGTCACAGCTTTGTGTTAGGTGTCGCTTAAGATTAAAGTGTAACTATGGGTTGTGGTATGCTGCTTGCAAAAATGACCTCTTTCTATGGGTGGGCAGCCTGTGTTTAACACAAAGCACTGGCTGCATGTTGTTCATTTAAAGAGATCAGTCTAAGGGCCGTGACACAACAAGCAGGTGGTCAGCTGTCCTATGTCTTATCAAACTATGTCTTATGATCACCTCATTACCTTAACCACATGGTTCCATGGAAGATCAGGAAACAGTCAAATGAGAAATTTGTGTAATTGTTGTTGAAGGCACTGATAAACGAGGTTTCCCTGCTGCATGTGTGTAAGATCCGAAAACGTGTGTATATAAAATAATAAAAAATTATTTTCTTGATATTCTGCCTTTACTTTGTGATAGTGACAGCAGACAGGGATCAAGGGGAGAGAGAGGGGTATGACATGCAACAAAGGGCCTCCGCTGTTGGCCACTGCGCATCACTTTGAGACATTCTCTTTTAAAGTTTTGCTCATGGGTAGAGTGATGGCAGCAGATGAACAAGAACACCTAATTCACATTTCTTGTTCCACATTTAACAGCCAGTCTGTGGATAATGTGCTCAGGGTCTTGGAGATGTTGCTGCTGACCCACACATTTTGTGGCCTCCCTGTTAGAAAGTCCAGCACCCAGTTGCAGAGAGAGGTTTTGAATCTCAAGTGTCCAAGTTTTTGTGTAAGCTGCTGGGGAATTATTGTGTTGAATGCTGAACTGAAGTCTAGGAACAGCATTCAGAGTTCTTTGATTCTAAGTGGGCAATGGCTGGATGGAGAACAGCAGTAGTCATTAGGGTTAGTTAGGTTTAAGGAAAGGTTGTAGTTTGAGTTAAAATAGGTAGGGTTAGGGTTAGCCATGTGTGTTGTCATGGCTACAACAATAAACCGGTGGTTAAGGTTATAGAATGATCATGATCATTGTTAAAAGAAACAGCATTGACTGTCAGTTTGAAATGGGAAACAGTGGTCTTCTGGTGGTGTTTTGTTGATCCATCCATCCATCTCAACCTCCTCCCAGAGTTTGCAGCTCTATAATATCACCTGACTTTTTTTGTCTTATCATAATTACTATGGCCACTAGAGTCCTTTGTCACTTTGTCACAGCTTTGTGTTAGGTGTCGCTTAAGATTAAAGTGTAACTATGGGTTGTGGTATGCTGCTTGCAAAAATGACCTCTTTCTATGGGTGGGCAGCCTGTGTTTAACACAAAGCACTGGCTGCATGTTGTTCATTTAAAGAGATCAGTCTAAGGGCCGTGACACAACAAGCAGGTGGTCAGCTGTCCTATGTCTTATCAAACTATGTCTTATGATCACCTCATTACCTTAACCACATGGTTCCATGGAAGATCAGGAAACAGTCAAATGAGAAATTTGTGTAATTGTTGTTGAAGGCACTGATAAACGAGGTTTCCCTGCTGCATGTGTGTAAGATCCGAAAACGTGTGTATATAAAATAATAAAAAATTATTTTCTTGATATTCTGCCTTTACTTTGTGATAGTGACAGCAGACAGGGATCAAGGGGAGAGAGAGGGGTATGACATGCAACAAAGGGCCTCCGCTGTTGGCCACTGCGCATCACTTTGAGACATTCTCTTTTAAAGTTTTGCTCATGGGTAGAGTGATGGCAGCAGATGAACAAGAACACCTAATTCACATTTCTTGTTCCACATTTAACAGCCAGTCTGTGGATACTAAGGTGAAGTCCTTAATGTTTTGTTTTGCCTTTAGCTCCAATTTTGCAAACAACTGTAAGACTGTACTGTTTTGTGTAGTTTAAATCCAGTTATTGTGGCTAAAAACAGATGCATTGTTGAAGGGTGCATCACAGCAGCCATTGTTTAGGAGAATACAGGGTTGGCAGAGGTGCAGGAGCAGTCAGTGGACATGGGAGGAAAGAGCTGCACAAAATATACACATTTAACGTGAGTGACAACCAATGTGTCCATCAAATGCAAAACAACCAAAGTAACTCATTATAAAACCTAAAAACAGATTTAAATATTTAAACACAACAGACACAAAAACATAACAAAAATAATGGAATAAATTTTCTGAAAAACATTTTCTAGTTTGAGTTCATGCCGCATCATCAGCTTACTGCTACAGATTCCTTGTATTTTTGTTAATACTTGGCAATAAAGTTTATGCTTATTACATTCATTTATTTGTGGGCTTTATTAAGTGTCATTGCTTTGTTAATTCAGATTATTTTGTTCAGGTCAGTTCAGAGTCACTAACAGTGTTTAGTTTTCTAAGTCAAACTTCAATATGAACAGCAGTAATAAGCAAATGCATCACTGTTCATACAGTTTGGATGTTCCACGTTGTTTCTGACTGTCATTCAGGGTGTTGGGGAATCAAATTGTTCCTTACAGCTCAGTGCAAAACAAGGCCTGTTAAGTCTGTAGGGTCAGCAGCTGAACCAAGTTATCACATCATGATTGTTTCTTAGCCCTTTTTTTTATTTTTATTATTCACTTTACTTCATTGTCTGGGAACCCACTATAGATACAGTGGGTACGGAAAGTATTCAGACCCCCTTAAATTTTTCACTCTTTGTTATATTGCAGCCATATGCTAAAATCATTTAAGTTCATTTTTTTTCCCCATTAATGTACACACAGCACCCCATATTGACAGAAAAACACAGAATTTTTGACGTTTTTGCAGATTTATTAAAAAAGAAAAACTGAAATATCACATGGTCATAAGTATTCAGACCCTTTGCTGTGACACTCATATATTTAACTTAGGTGCTGTCCATTTCTTCTGATCATCCCTGAGATGGTTCTACACCTTCATTTGAGTCCAGCTGTGTTTGATTATACTGATTGACCGTGATTAGGAAAGCCACCCACCTGTCTATATAAGACCCTACAGCTCACACTGCATGTCAGAGCAAATGAGAATCATGAGGTCAAAGGAACTGCCTGAAGAGCTCAGAGACAGAACTGTGGCAAGGCACAGAT
>NW_018128463.1:34643-36402 GCF_001952655.1 Monopterus albus
AGCAAAGGGTCTGAATACTTATGACCATGTGATATTTCAGTTTTTCTTTTTTAATAAATCTGCAAAAATGTCAAAAATCCTGTGTTTTTCTGTCAATATGGGGTGCTGTGTGTACATTAATGAGGAAAAAAATGAACTTAAATGATTTTAGCATATGGCTGCAATATAACAAAGAGCGAAAAATTTAAGGGGGTCTGAATACTTTCCATACCCACTGTATATATGTATATGTATGTAAAAAAAATAATTGTAAAATCAAGTGTTTTTTTTTTCAGCACTTTTCTTCCATTCTACCCTTAGTAAAACCCAATATGTAGGAAAGTACTGAAGCAGTAACCCCTCCCTCTGCCTTAAACTGCTTGCACATTTTACGAAAGTAATGTTGCTCTACTACAAACCCCAATTCCAGTGAAGTTGGGACATTGTGTAAAAGGTAAATAAAAACAGAATACATTGACTTGCAAATCCTTTTTGACCCATATTTAATTTAATACACCACAAAAACAAGATATTTAATGCTCAAAACTGATAAACTTTGTTGCTTTTTGCAAATTCACTCATTTTGTATTTGAAGCCTGCAACACATTCAAAAAAAGCTGGGACAGGGATATTTTTACCACTGTGTCACATCACCTTTCCTTTTAACAACACTTAAGCGTTTGGGAAATGAGGACATTAATTGTTGAAGCTTTGTAGGTGGAATTCTTTCCCATTCTTGCTTGATGTACGACTTCAGTTGCTCAACAGTCTGGAGTCTGCGTTGTCATATTTTGCGCTTCATAATGCGCCACACATTTTCAATGGGAGACAGGTCTGGACTGCAGGCAGGCCAGTCTAGTACTCACACTCTTCTACTATGAAGCCACACTGTTCGATCACGTACAGAATGTGGGTTGGTATTGTCTTGCTGAAATAAGCAGGGACATCTCTGAAAAAGATGTTGCTTGGATGGCAGTACATTTTATTCCAAAATTGTGCATTAATGATGCCTTCACAGATATGCAAGTTATCCATCCCATGGGCACTAACATATCCCCATACCATCACATGCTGGCTTTTGAACTTTGCGCTGACAACAATCTCAATGGTCCTTTTCCTCTTTAGCCCGGAGGACATGACATCCATGATTTCCAAAAACAATTTGAAATGTGGACTCGTCAGATCACAGCACACTGTCACTTTGCATCAGTCCATCTCAAATGAGCTCAGGCCCACAGGAGCCAGCGGTGTTTCTGGGTGGTATTGATGTATGGCTTTCACTTGCATGGTAGAGTTTTAACTTGCACTTGTAGATTTTGCAACAAACTGTGTTAACTGATGGTGGTTTTCTGTTCCTGAGCCCATGGGGTAATATCCTTTACAGAATGATATCTGTTTTAATGCAGTGCGCCTGAGGGATCGAAGGTCACTGGCATTCGGTGTTGGTATACGGCCTTGCACTTGCATGCAGAGATTTCTCCGGATTCTCTGAATCTTTTGATGATATTATGGTCTGTAGATGATGAAATACTCAAATTCCTTGCAATTGTATGTTGAGAAAGGTTTTTTTAAACTGTTGGACTATTTGCTCATGTAGTTGTTCACAAAGTGATGAACCACGCTTCACCCTTGCTTGTGAATGACTCTTTTGGGATGCTCTTTTATACCCAATCATGACACTCACCTGTTTGCAATAAACTTGTTCACCTGTGGAATGTTCCAAACAGGTGGGTTTTTTTTTTTTTTTTTAGCATTTCTCAACTTTCCCAGTTTTTTTTTG
>NW_018128463.1:36786-37855 GCF_001952655.1 Monopterus albus
CGTGGAACACTGGACCAGCTCTATACCCTCTTCAGGGTGGCGGGGGGTTCATGGGACTTTGCCCAACCAGTCCACATGTGTTTCATGGATCTGGAGAAGGCATTTGACCATGTCCCTCGCAGCGCCCTGTGGGGGTGCTCCGGAAGTACGGTGTCCGGGGCCCTTTGCTAAGGGCCGTCCGGTCCCTGTACGACCGGAGCAGGAGCTTGGTTCGCATTGCCGGCAGTAAGTCAGACTTGTTTCCAGTGCATGTTGGACTCCGGCAGGGCTGCCCTTTGTCACCGGTTCTGTTCATTATTTTTATGGACAGAATTTCTAGGCGCAGCCAGGGGCTGGAGGGAGTCCGGTTTGGGGACCGCAGGATCTCGTCTCTGCTTTTTGCAGATGACGTTGTCCTGTTGGCCCCATCAAACCAGGACCTCCGTGCACTGGGGCGGTTTGCAGCTGAGTGTGAAGCGGCTGGGATGAGAATCAGCACCTCTAAATCCGATCTTGTCTTTGTGGTGCATTCAATTAAATATGGGTCAAAAAGGATTTGCAAGTCAATGTATTCTGTTTTTACGTTTTACACAATGTCCCAATTTCATTGGAATTGGGGTTTGTAGTTTGTATTACTCTTTGGTGTCAGTTAGACAACAGAGAAGTGTTAGCACCAAATGCCAACACCACTCCTAGTTAACCTCCTAGTTAATAAGCTAATGATGCTTTATGATCAAATCTAACTGTGTAACCATTAATTATAAATGGTCAGTTATTTGTCATTATTGTGGTGTACTAATATAAAATGCGTAATCACAATTGGTCAGTGTAACTTTTCCAGTCTTCAGCTATTATGTAAACTAGTTGTTCTGTTGTAAAAATATTACTGAAGATTTTGAAAAGGATGGTCATCTTTTATATATGATCTGTTTACCTAGTGACTAATACGAGGCCACATCAGCTTCTCATTACAAAGGTGAAGAAATTTGGTGACTCCTCTTCCTTCACCAGGAGGTCCCAGTGGATGGTGGAGCAGCTCCAGCAAGTCAATGGCATCAATCCAAACAAGGTCAGCAGCATTCAGAAATTA
>NW_018128463.1:38956-42191 GCF_001952655.1 Monopterus albus
ATTTGACTTGGTATTTGACAATGCTGTGGACCAGTGGGTGGCCAGCTCATCAGCAGAGAAGTGCCTGTTTGTCCAGATTCTGTACCACGCCTGCCAGACCTACTGGGAGAGCAAAGCAGGGAGTCTGGGAAAAGCTGGGAAGCTGGGCAAGCTGGGCAGAGCAAGTCAGGGCGCTCACCATGAAGTTGAAGCTGGTCCTAGTCACTCTTCACCAGGATCTGAATCCAAAATCCTGCAAGCCCGAAAGAAGAGCTATGTTCCTCCCAGGCAGACAGAGTTCATCAACTGCCAGTCCAAGCTCACAGGAGGTGCCAAATGATCAATGAAATAAGCAATATTCTGAAAATGATTTAGTTAATATGTGAATAACCCCATTTGTAATGTGTTGACCGTTTTCTTTCAGACGCCTGCACCATGAACCTGGTTATCTACCGCTGTAAAGCCTTTTTAAATCGCTTGAAGAAAATGATGGTTGCAAACCAAAGTCGATCACCAGGTCGAGGTAAGGCAGCGGTTAATGGGGTACTAAAAGTAATGTGCTTACTGACCATAGATGTTTACTAATCATGGTTAGTAATAGCCTGTGGAAATGGCTGTATAATGTTTTCTGTGGTGTTAGAGGAGCTTTGTCCATTTTGTCAGTAGTCTGAGAAACTACAGTAACTCTGGGGCTGTTTGAGTGATGTTAGCAGGGTTATCTGCAATTGTGCTATATATTTACATCAGAAGGCAGTCAAATAGGGATTAATGAACAAAAAAGCTGTTTGTTGCATTATGGGAAATACAGTGCCTTGCGAAAGTATTCGGTCCCCTTGAACTTTGCGACCTTTTGCCACATTTCAGGCTTCAAACATAAAGATATAAAACTGTAATTTTTTGTGAAGAATCAACAACAAGTGGGACACAATCATGAAGTGGAACGAAATTTATTGGATATTTCAAACGTTTTTAACAAATAAAAAACTGAAAAATTGGCCGTGCAAAATTATTCAGCCCCCTTAAGTTAATACTTTGTAGCGCCACCTTTTGCTGCGATTACAGCTGTAAGTCACTTGGGGTATGTCTCTATCAGTTTTGCACATCAAGAGACTGAAATTTTTGCCCATTCCGCCTTGCAAAACAGCTCGAGCTCAGTGAGGTTGGATAGAGAGCGTTTGTGAACAGCAGTTTTCAGTTCTTCCCACAGATTCTCGATTGGATTCAGGTCTGGACTTTGACTTGGCCATTCTAACACCTGGATATGTTTATTTGTGAACCATTCCAATGTAGATTTTGCTTTATGTTTTGGATCATTGTCTTGTTGGAAGACAAATCTCCGTCCCAGTCTCAGGTCTTTTGCAGACACCATCAGGTTTCCTTCCAGAATGGTCCTGTATTTGGCTCCATCCATCTTCCCATCAATTTTAACCATCTTCCCTGTCCCTGCTGAAGAAAAGCAGGCCCAAACCAGGATGCTGCCACCACCATGTTTGACAGTGGGGATGGTGTGTTCAGGGTGATGAGCTGTGTTGCTTTTACGCCAAACATAACGTTTTGCATTGTTGCCAAAAAGTTCGATTTTGGTTTCATCTGACCAGAGCACCTTCTTCCACATGTTTGGTGCGTCTCCCAGGTGGCTTGTGGCAAACTTTAAACGACACTTTTTATGGATATCTTTAAGAAATGGCTTTCTTCTTGCCACTCTTCCATAAAGGCCAGATTTGTGCAGTATACGACTGATTGTTGTCCTATGGACAGAGTCTCCCACCTCAGCTGTAGATCTCTGCAGTTCATCCAGAGTGATCATGGGCCTCTTGGCTGCATCTCTGATCAGTCTTCTCCTTGTATGAGCTGAAAGTTTAGAGGGACGGCCAGGTCTTGGTAGATTTGCAGTGGTCTGATACTCCTTCCATTTCAATATTATCACTTGCACAGTGCTCCTTGGGATGTTTAAAGCTTGGGAAATCTTTTTGTATCCAAATCCGGCTTTAAACTTCTCCACAACAGTATCTCGGACCTGCCTGGTGTGTTCCTTGTTCTTCATGATGCTCTCTGCGCTTTAAACAGACCTCTGAGACTATCACAGTGCAGGTGCATTTATACGGAGACTTGATTACACACAGGTGGATTCTATTTATCATCATTAGTCATTTAGGTCAACATTGGATCATTCAGAGATCCTCACTGAACTTCTGGAGAGAGTTTGCTGCACTGAAAGTAAAGGGGCTGAATAATTTTGCACGC
The DNA here is from genome assembly GCF_001952655.1 of Monopterus albus. Classification (NCBI taxonomy): domain Eukaryota; kingdom Metazoa; phylum Chordata; class Actinopteri; order Synbranchiformes; family Synbranchidae; genus Monopterus; species Monopterus albus. The sequence continues at coordinate 41,180 of NW_018128463.1, forward strand.
CCAATTATTCAGTTTTTTATTTGTTAAAAAAGTTTGAAATATCCAATAAATTTCGTTCCACTTCATGATTGTGTCCCACTTGTTGTTGATTCTTCACAAAAAATTACAGTTTTATATCTTTATGTTTGAAGCCTGAAATGTGGCAAAAGGTCGCAAAGTTCAAGGGGGCCGAATACTTTCGCAAGGCACTGTAAAAATTACTGCAGGTAGTGCAATGTAGGCCTAACTTCACAAAGGTTTATTCAGCTACTGTACAATGCTGACAAAATACTAAAGTACAGCTAAAGCTTATATATGTAAGGCTCCTGACAAAGGATCTCCCAGTTCTCCCAGGTCATTTTTCACAGAAACACCTTTTTATATTACAGTCCACACCAACAACACAGTAGTTTTGGAAAATAACTAAGTACATTTACTCAAGCAAGCTCCTGGTACTGATGGTACACCTCTTTGTTTTGCCTAGATTGTTCAACTAAGGAAGAAATGAAACCATATTACAAACATCTGATACAGTGGCTGTGAATGGTTGTTAGATCCACTCAGACACAGAGGTGAGCGAGTCAAAAAAAGGACGGACCCAGGTGGCTGACTTCAGTGCAAGTAGTGCTCGGTTTATTTACAGTGATATCTTACAAGGAAGTGAATGACCAGGTTGAAGTGGGACCGGGTGTCAAGCCGCAGAAGGTGAATAACAGTCAGTGGTGGAATGATGAGGGAAAGGCCAGGCTGCGGACGCTGGGACTCACTGCTGGGCTGGTCGTGGTGGAAGGTTGCTGAGGAGACAGAGTTAGTACATGCAGTTAATGGGAGACTGTGCATCGACCTGCGTGCTGGAGATGGTGCGGGATTGAGGAGGTTCGTGGTCCGGAGAAGCAACAGAGGCGAGGAGGCTGAGACAATGGGGCACAAGACTGGAACGGGGCTAGGGCGACAAAAACGTGAGTACAATATAAAGCTAAGAACAACGAGAAACAAACGGGCCTGATGATACTAGAAAGAACTGGCAGGGGAG
>NW_018128463.1:44530-50728 GCF_001952655.1 Monopterus albus
CTGGTGGTCGACGCGGGAGGCGGGGGGAGGGCGGGTGAAGCCACTCAGGCGGACATCCTCAGGGCCAGACAGAAAACTAGGGAGGCCATTCTGGTGGATGGCCTCGGGACCAGGCAGGAAGCTGAGGGGTCCACCCAAGGGGCGACAGGAAGTCGAGAAAATCATTCTGATGGGTGGCCCTGGTGCCAATCAAGGAGCAGAAGAGGTCAGTCAGGAGAATGGCCTTGATGCAGAGCAGAAGGACGAGGCTGTTTGGGAAGATGACCTCGAAGCCAAACTGGAAACTGAGGTCACTCGGGAGCACAACCTAGCCACCGGTCAAGAAGCAAATGAGGCCATTTGGGAAGACGGCCCAGACACCAGGCGAGGACCTGGGAAGACCGTTCAGGAGGACGGCCTCAGTACCAGGTGAGGAGAACCGTGTACTGACGTTGTCTGGAGACAGTGTACCAATGTCCTCGGGAGAAAACCAGGCAGGAATGAAAACACAGGTTAACGGAACTAATGCCAAACCAGAGACTACAATTCAAGCCAGTAGGTTAAACTGAACAGAGTATCTCGAGTAAACATTGGGAGTATCGTTAATGGACCAGCGAGTTGCTTAGGGAAAGGAGGTGGTATATATGGCTGAAGACCGGGGGATGATTAGCAACAGGTGAAAACAATGAATGTTGATTGGGAACTGTAGAAAAACTGGGACAGGTGAGGTGGAGCAGAGGAGGAAACAAAACCAAAATAAAAGCACAAAAACAGAAAGTGAAGCCAAATCATAACAGTCTAATAGTCACATACTCCAGGTCTGGGAAGCAGTGACTGCTAGTAGACTTGGTGTTAGTGAACCAGCTGTTATTCACATAAATGCATAACCCCCCTCCCCTGTTCTTACTGGAGTTCTTGGTCCTGTCATGCCAGTGTGCTGTGTGGCCTGCTAGTTCAATAGCTGTGTCTGGAATGGATGAGGGATCTTGCGCTGGTAAGAAAGACAATGGGAAGCGACAGTTTGTGTGGCTGCCTCCATAGGCACTTTAGCATGCATAAATAAAACTTTAGATAATATTTACACTTGTGAAGTATGGGGAAACTGTGAGCCTCCCTGGCTGGGGCAACAACTAAAAGTCAAACTGGAGGGTGAATCTGTACCAGCATGAGGCAGACAGCTAAAAAGTGCTGAGGGGGTAGAGCATTTTTTAACGTGCTGAGGACTGCTAGCTGCAGAGGATATGATGTTTGACTGCTTTTTAGCATCTCTCATTCATGAAAAAAACTACTGTAAGGAAGCTGCTCAGTTGATTTGAGGATCTGACGATATTAATACCTTTCAGAGTGCTTTGACCAGGGACACTTAGAAATTTAATAGGAAAGTTTGTCACTTTTTCAACATATTGTGGGACACAAAACAACACACTTCCTGTCCCAGGTTTCCTCCCTACCTTTACTGTAGACAGCCTTGGCTGGTCAGGGCATCCTGGTTTTGCATCTCTCTGGCTCATCTTCTCTCTGTGTTTTTGTATATTGTTCTCACTGTGCTGCACCTCTCTGCTGCAGCAGAAAAGCATCTCTGTAATGTGATGGTCAGAATAGAGGAGTCTTTGTTTTCTTTTTTCAGGGAGGCTGATACAATAGTTGGTCTTTAGGAAGCTCGGGGCTCTGAAACTAAGAGCTCAGTGCACCATTGAACCCACTGACAAGGGTGGTGTAAAGTGGAAGATGTGCCAGGCTGCAGCAAAACATCAAGTTACAGTTCACAGTCAACCTGTGACATGTAGTCCTAATGAAAATGACAGTACAGTATGATGCGTCAGTCAGAGATTGAAGAATTGGCTTAAGAGGTCCAGGCTCTTGCTCACAGGCATTTTACTGGGGCTTCAGTTTTGTAGTCAAAGATAAGGAAAATTCAAACCTGTGATTTTGTTAATCTTTAGTATACTTACCATCAGCTCTGAAAAATGTCAGTTTTTACATGAAGAAAAGGAAAATAAGTTTGTGCTTAATTAACTGCATTAGTTTTAGCTGTACCTGTAACATATAAACTGCTATTTAAGTATACATAAAAGTGTAAAACTCCCAATAAATATCACAAAAACAAACAGCTCATGACTAAAGCTATTTAAAAAAAAAGACATTTTAAGATGAGATTTAAAAGAGCGACAGTGTCTGCCAATCTACTACTCGGTGGAAGGCTTTCCAGTGCAGAGGAGGCAGTACAGTTGAGGCTCAATCTGCCCTTTGTTTTTGACCATCAACTATATAAAATACAGAGGCTGTGACAGCTCCCAGAAGTGTTAAGACTGAAGACTGTTAAGAGTGTGCCCACAGATGTAGGTTGGACCATGCATATGTTCATCAATATTATAGGATTCACTAATATTTGAAAACTCAATTGTAGCACAATTGTCATCAAAATGAAAGTTTAAATCACCAGCAATCATGTTATGCTTACGAACAACAGACCAAAATTTAGAAATAAACACAGGATTAAAATTTGGAGGCTGCTAGATAATACAGAGAACTGGAAAATGAATAGCTGTGGAGGATTTTTTTGAGGAGCTTTGGTACTTTGGATAGTTTGGATTGGAGCTGTGCCACCAGAGAACAGTTACTTAGTGACTGATGTTGTGTGCTGTACTACTGGTGATTATGATACAAGTCCTAGTCAAGATGGTGTAAAACAATACTGTCTGTTAAAAGGATCACACACAGGCTACTGGGATGAAGGCCATCCTTATTTGGAAAAAAGAATGTTTTCAGTAAAAGCAATGTTCTTTGCTGGACAAGCTGACTAGGCTCCACACCTCTTTCAAGACTGAGTCAGTGGAAGTATGCTAATCTATTGGGGCCACTAGTGAAGATCACTAATGTCAGTAATGTCCAGTGCTTGAAGCAAGCTGGTATGCCATACATTTCAGTCTTTAATGTACCAGGACTTTTTCTTGCATAACGGCACTTCTGACAAGCTGCTGGTACACTCTTCTGCCCTCTCCATGGACTCTTTTGAGATTCACTGGGTCTCACCTGGATAGTGGATGAGAGCAGACCACAGGGGTAGGTTTTTTTTTTTTTTGTAACCAATTTCTAACCTGAAAACAATAAACGTCTGCCACCCTGTATTATCTTTTCTGGTCCTTCACTTCTCTCCCAAGACACACTTGGCTGATTAAGTCTTTGCAGTAGGCTACTTGAAGTTTTCAAAGTATGCAACTGATCAACTTTACTTTGAACAGTGTACTTTGAATGACGGCAACATTCATGCCCCAAAGAAGCATCTAATACAATATCACATAGCCCTAAAGTGGACCACACCATTTCCACTTTCTAACATGATTCATCTCATAAAAGTAACACAAAAATGTTATGTGCAGACTATCTATTTTTCCTTCTGTTAAGTTTGATTCTATTTCTTGATAATAGGGGTGGCTGTGGCTCACCACCCCTTGATAATAGGGGTGGCTGTGGCTCACAAGGTAGGGCAGTCGTCTCCTGACCAGCCAATTGGTGGTTCAACTCCCCGTCTCCCCGCATGCTTAAGCACATAACTCCGACTTGCTCCCGGTGGCTTGACTAGCGCCGGTGTGTGAATGGTCTATCATCTCCTGTAAAGCGCTTTGGCCAGTGTAACACACTGTGGAAAAATGCACTATATGAATACAGTCCATTTACCAATATTTTAATGGCATGTGTGTATTAAGGATGCAGTGACATTACCGATATGCAAATTGGTGTGTGACATCATCTAGCAACTTTTCCAGCAGGATTTAGCTACTGTACTTTCAATTCAAATTAGCTGGAAACAATGTTAGGCACCTGCTTCTGAGCAGGACCAGATATCATGCTTTTTGTCACCGTTTCAGGTCCAGCACAGTCCATTTCTGAGACGATCACAAACCAGCCTGACCTTTCTATGACAGTTCAATTTTGAAGTCATGTCCCGAGGCCATCAGTCTGTTTATCATACGTCCGTCAACACTTACTCTGCTATCTGTCTCTGGACCAGACAGTCATGACATTTGGTATCCTTATTAATGATCCTCACATGACTTGAATTACAATACACTTTTGTGTGTGTGGTAACAGGTCAGCCTGGGCAGCGTGTTACAGGGAGCACTGTGGGTAATGTAGTGCACTGGGTGAACGTGGCTCTGGGGGAGCGTGGAGATAGACTGACTCGTGCTGAGGACAAAACTTTGGAGCTGATGCACAAAACTCAGCAGTTTGCAGATACTGCTCACAAGGTGACACACATACAACCATTTCTATAATAAATCACTGATAATATACGGTGTGTATTAACAATAATACAGTTCATATTTGAACAGGTATTTGTTTTCTGTTATAGCAAACATTTCTGAAGTTGTTTTATTTCCCATACAGCTGGCCCTGAAGTATTCAAAGTAGAGTCTTTTGGAGAATGAGGATGGATTCTTAAAGATACTAAATATGAATCCTGTAACATGGATGCTAACACTGTCTGATGCACTCTGGGCCCAGCAGATGCAGCTAACTCCTCCATGAAAGCTTGTTTGTGAGAAGACAACTGGAGAAGAGTGACTCTCAGGCTCTGGACCATCACTAAAGTGCTTGTTTTATAATTGAGTACAGTAACGAGAACTAAATGTGATTTAAGTTTTTGGTTTTCCTGTTGGAGACACCCCTGTCATAAGACCTGAGGATAATCTGCACTGTGTTCAGTTTTACCTGTTGTCAGATGAATCTCCTGTACTTTATCAAAAAACAAAAGCAAGGTTTAAGTTTTTAAACTTTTTGGTATAAGACATTTATGTTTAAACCACTGAAGACCTTCCAGTGCCAGACAGAATTGGTTTTATCAAGCACCTAACCAACAATATTTGAAATAATACCTGTAATGCCTTTAAAATGAGTTATAGGTAGTATTGTTGAGTGAGAGGTATTGTATTTTTATTTATTTTTTGTAATGTATGTAGACATTTCATTGGATTTAATTGCACTAAATGTTTGATTTGACATTACAATTTATTATTAAGATAAGATAAAATGTTTATTGGTCCCACAACAAGGAAATTTATATTGCTACAGCAACAAAGGGACAGAAACATGCACTCAGTGTTAATACATTGTTACTTTTTGATTCTTATCAGTATAAATATAAATGATTGCAGCTATAATACTAAATTATAAAAAGTAAGATATATTGCACTCTGGTATGTTGTGTATTCACAGTTTTTATTACCACTTGTTGCTATCATTCTGTGTTCCTAATGTATGTCTATGCAGTGCACAGTGCAATGTCATATTGTCTTATGTTGTTCTCTATGTTCAGATAGTTATCAAACTGTCAGTTTAAATTTTGTCTGTTGTATTGTCCTCTGGTCCATGTATGTAATCACTGTTTGAGGTTTCTGTTGGAGTTCTGTCTTTCAGAGCTGTGAAGGTGGGGCAGGTGGTTCAGGTAAGTTAGCATGTTTTTCATTAAAAGAGGTTCTACAGTGAGCAGTGTCAGTGAAGCTGGTATGTGTAGAAAAGTCAGGGTTACTTTAGAAGGTTGAAATGTTGATGTTGTTCAAACCCTTCATTTTTGCATTTCTTTTAGTGCTTTGCCTTTATGCCTAGTTTAAAGAGAAAATGTATTGTCCATTGCTTTTGGTGACAGTTTACCATATGTGATGTAAATGTATCTGATGTATTAACCTACTGACAGTATTCCCATGCCTTTCTTTGACCCAATTTAAAAAGACTGGGCCTGTATATTATATGGAACTCTGTTTTTTCACACTCATCCTGGATAGTGGATGTTCAGCTTTTGACCACCAGATGGTGATCAAACAGCAAAAAAAAAAAAAAAAAAATCTAGCACAATACAGTTGAAATATAAGCTATTACATTTCATATGGATTTATTAATATGAAACTTAATACATTCAGATTGATGATTCACTATTATAAAATATCAATTTTATATTGATTCAGGCTATAAAACTGCAGTTTAAAATAGGACTTTGATCTAGCAAATAAGGACATTTTATGTCAGGCTTAAGTTGGCACAAGCAATGAAGTGACATAAGTTGGCACAAGCAATGAAGTCAGGCTAAATAAGAAGTGGAGTAACATTATTTCTGTTATTAAAAATGGAGACCTAACCATGTAATTTTAATGATTTTTTAAATGTTATTTTATTGAACTTTATTTTTTACTATAATATTGCAATTAAAGTTAAATAGCTGAC
>NW_018128463.1:51312-52545 GCF_001952655.1 Monopterus albus
CTAATCAGGTGCAGCTGGTGGTGATCTGGGGATGTAAAGCAGGTGTGTCAGGGTGAGGGAGCTAAAACAGAGTGAGGTCTGTGAGAGAGGCAGGTGCAGCTGGGCAAACCTGACAGAAACAAGTGCAAATTCATTACTTTAGTAGAACTATTAGATGTAAATTAAATGTTACTTACCATGAAATTTTTTTTTTTATCAAGGTTGGTTAGCCTACAAGTCTGCTAACACACACAATCTTACCACTGGAACATGTCCAGGCATGTTATGTGGGTATGAGACAGAACTTGTAATCCTGAAGTCAATGTGGAGAAAAATTTACTTATCATGCCAACTTTTTTAAGTTATGTTATACCCCAGTTCTTTTATTGGACAGATCCGAGAAAGGAAGGAGTCTGTCTTTCTTGATTTTAGTGCTGGTTTATTTAAAAAAAAATATATGAATAAAGATTACAGAACACAATCCGGGTTGTTCCTTCCTTCAGAAACACACACACTCTGGCTGCTGGAGACAGGAGATCCCGGAAAAACAGAGCCTAATACATTTGTCAGTTTTTGGGCTAACCCCTTACAAAAATGAAGTCCGTCCAGCAGACTCCATCTCTTATCTAGAGCTCCACAGGCTTGGAGCAGCTGCACGTTTTTAATTCTAACCGGTTCTTTTGTCTGAAGGCCCCAAGAAATAACACTGGATACAGGAATCAGCTTCAAGTAGATTTATTTTCTTCTGGTTAAATGCAGAGTTATTACAGTGTGCTGGGCTCTGAGAGATGACAAGTCTCCAAGAGCATCGATAATCACAAATCATTCACATTTATCTTCTCGGGCTGGGACTGCCCTATACATGGGTGGTACATTACACGTCAATATTCTAGAATGTTCATATAGGCAGTATGTGTGTGTGTGTGTGTGTGTTGTTATCTTCTATTTTCAGGCGTTTCTCTCTAACTGAAAATGGACATGCAGTTAGCTGTGTCACTTACTTCCCTGATTCTGTTGTAAAAAACCCCTTACTCATAGTTCAGACATGAGTGAAAAGTTCAAGCCCATCAGACTTCACCGGCTGTAAAATAGCATACATTAACAGTGTCTTATCTTTAGTTGTCAGGACACTTATCTAATGCAATCTGCTCTTGCACAATCATCTAAGAAAATAAGTAACACTACAAGTTGAACTACAGCTGAAAATTATAACTTTTATGCATGTATAAGAGCAAGGTTAATACTGATACATGG
>NW_018128463.1:64446-67287 GCF_001952655.1 Monopterus albus
ATGACATTCTAATTTTTTGAGATGCACCTGTAGTGATGCTGGCTGAAATTCTGTTGCCAATCCTGACAGACTGGGGCTTACCAGTCAGAAAGTTCAGGATCCAGTTACAGAGGTTGGGCGGTGCTTGGCTTCCTGTTTATTTCAGTTTTCATGCCCCAGCTTTACACCATATCATTCCACTCATCTGTTGCTTATTATGTCCCAGTCCTGCCAGGCATATATATACCCTGTTTTCCGCTCATTCCCCGCTGGTTCATTACATTACTCTCTACACCTGACACCTGGATTATTCATCCCAAGGTTACTGCCCGCAATTCAGCGTTCCAGGCCTCCTACTCCTCATGCCAGTTTGCTTTATGCATCTCTCCTACCACTAATCCGTCATGCTTATCAGCCTGGAAGGCACGCCGTTTGTTTAACGGACTGAGTAATTTCCTGGCCCGATGTCTTTCTGTTTATCTGACTGCTAACACCTCACTGTATACTGTGCACCTGACGCTACGTTTTATTCTTTAATCTGCTATCTTTAGTTCCCATGTCCTTTCCCTTGCATGGACACATTTAAAGTGTTGACGTTCTTGATCACATCAGCAAAACACGCCATAAGCACGAGCCAGAGTTTTTCACTGAGCATCTCAGTATACAGGGAGTTATTGTGCGAGAGGAAGGCAGTGATTTCGTGTTTAAGCTCATAAAACCATGACATTACTTTTCCCCTTGAAAGCCAAGCAAACTTCTGAACGACACAGCAACTGGACATGATCTAATCCCAGGTCTTTGCACAGCTGTATGAAACAACAGCTGTTCTTGGCACGCCGTTTAATGTAATTCACTATTGCTATGGCATCTTTGTGTCAATGTACAGCTTTAAAACTGCACCAGAGTTCGCTATAAACTGATTTACATCTGCTGATTTTTACTAGCATATTAACATTTTGGTAACACTTTACAATAACGGCCCAATTCATAGGCTTAAGTAATGCTTAATTCATGATCAGTTAATGGGTAACTGATCATGAATTAATCACGAATTCCAATATATCACTATGAATTCAATTTGGTATCAACTACTTAATTCACTCTAACTTCATCAGTAGTTAAGAAACCTTAATTCATGGTTACTTCATACATTAATTCCTACACCACCCTTTGAGCCTGATTTTAGAAATGCTTGTTCCGGGGCCATGGTTTTGATCAGCTTCTTTTATGATTGAAGTATGTTTTATATTCGATCATATAATTTGTTATGTTTTTTAAACCAAAATGGTCTTAAGAGTAAAACATTTCTATGATGCTGGATGTTCAGAAGCACCTAAGGCCTACCCAATAAAGTGAAAAAGTACTTATATGACATGTGTTCATCATTAATAAATCATTAATACACCTTTACCTAACCAGAACTGAGTACCTCCAAGTAAAGTGATGTCCCTAAACTCATTACTTAAGGAAAGATTCACTAGTAGTTCATTATTACCTAAAGATGAGTTTAAGAGATGTGCACCTTCAAGTAAAGTCACATCACATTCCTGTTAATTCATCATGAAATCACAATAACCTCATTATCTGTTAACAACTGTGTTCACTTTAAAATACCACATTCAAAAGAAACAAATGTTTGTGAAACCAGAAAGGCTTTATTTTTCAAAATTTTGCATGTTTTGGTGGCCTGCTGCACCTGTTAACATAAGAAAGTGTAGATTTGACTCAAAAAAGGAATCATGCAACAAAAAAGACAGGCCAAACATAAAAGTTATCAAAAAAAATCTCTGTATGTACACAGATTACATTAGCATAATTACACTACCAATGGACAGAACGACAAAATCAAAATCAAATCACACTAAACTTAGCCTTCACTCCAAAACGAATCATACAAAAGAAAAAAGGTCAGGCCAAACATAAAAGTTTTCTTAAAAAAATCTGTATTTCCAAAAATACAACCTATGTATGTATATACGAACACAATAAATTATTTCTTGGTTACATCAAGAAGTAAGCCCTGATTTTTGTGTTCCTCAATGAGGCTTGCCTCTGGTTCTTTTCTTTGACACAAAAAGAATAGCAAAGCTCAGCAAAAGCAGAAACAGTAGTTCTCTTTGTAAACTTCATTCTTAAAGCATTATATTTCTCAGAATTCACGGCATTAAGCTCTGCAATTGGTGCTTGATTTACTATTGTGTTTCGGTCAACACCAACCATCCTGTAAGCCTCCGACTTATTTCTTCCTGATCTCACGAGTTTCAACACCTTCTGGTAACGGGCAATGGACTCTTCTGGAGTATTCACTGTGAAAATCAAATTGAAAGTTTATGAGCATTAGGTTGGAGCAGGGGTGGACCAAGATACAGAGGCAGAAGGGGGAACTGCTGTTCACTATATACGCACAAACAAGTAGGTTATCAGATTTAAGATTACTTTAATACCTCTTCGAACATTCACCTTCTTGGACTTCTTGTATTTCTTGTATCTCTTAGCATCTTCCTCTGAGGATGTATCAGATAAGGTGCTGGACAGAGTATAGCTCACAGCAGAATTCCCATGTTTGTGCACTGGTGGTCCAAGTGACACAGAGGATGCAGCAGCATTTCGTCCTTTCATGACTGTAAAAATAAAATATAATTATTAAACTATTCATTGTAAATACACTGGATAAGCATAACAAATAAATAAAATAGATAACTAAATCAGATACACATTCTAATTACAAACATATATCATAATTCTCCACAGCTTCGTGAATGGATGCAGGTGTTTTTATTCATCTGTATTCTAATAACTGTTACGGCAAGCCGCACACCAACAGAGTATCTGGACTCAGTAATAGGCAGGACTCAAACTCAG
>NW_018128463.1:67610-70849 GCF_001952655.1 Monopterus albus
TTTTGTGGTTCTGTAGTCCCAAAAATAGTATTATTTCACTTCCAATTGTTTAAAAGACCAAGCATATTTTGTATTGCACTTAACATAAAAAACAAAATGATCAAACTGAGGCCCCGTCTACATGGAAATGCAAAAACGCATACTTCTGTTAAAACGATTTCTGTAAAGATGGAGTCGTTTCATGAAGTATTTGCGTCAACACGAAAATGGTGAAAACGAATAAAACGATGTTGGAGCATGCGCATTAACCTTGCCGTGACGTATGTTGTTGTCCCCAATAGTAGCAAAGAAGCAGAAGATTTTGTTTAGTAAAGCTAATAAGCTCAGTAGCTTCTTGCAAGCATGTAGTCCAACATTGTCGCGGTTATGTAAAGTAGCGGTGTCTGACTCGGGGCGAGTGTGACCGGTGGACTTCTGCTTTGTCTTTGTGTTGTGAGGGACCCATGCTACACCAGCACTGTGTTTGGAGACGAGCTCCGTTTATTTCCTCTTCCCAGCGGATCGTATAAAGGGAAGAAGGTATGACACAACACATATGTGGAGGTGTAGAGACGGGAGGGGGTGGGCTGAGTGTGAGTGGTGGTGTGTGTGTGTGTTGTGCAGAGGTGCAACACAGATGGCATGAAAGTGGGACCAGAGGAAGAGACGTTGCCTCAGGGAGGAAGCTGGGAGCCTGCACTGGAGAAGCCAGAGGGGTCGCAGACCAGCTGGCTAGTGGCACAGCAGCAGAGGGATCGACGGTGGGATTCGGCGATCCCTCACTCTCGAAAGCAGCGGTGTAGATGCGAGGCTGGAGCATCTGGGACCAGGAGGGTCCTGTGATGGGGTCCCGAGTGCAAAAGGACAGTAGGCTAGCCGGGAGGCTGTGTAAACAACACTGACGGCTTCCGGCAGAAGAAGGTGTGTGTGCGAGTGTGTGTCAGGGTGTGTCAGGGCTGGGGAATTAATTTTACATTATTTATTAAATAAAACATGTTAAACCTGTGCTGCTGTCGGTGTCGTGGTGTGCTGGGAACAACCCCCAAATGACAAGTCGGTCACAACATATTTATACAATAACTGCGGGACAAACGGACAACAAACTAGGCGGGGCTGGAGGTCGCAACCCAACATAAAACACATGCAGGACACTTGGGCTCTGGATGTCAGGTATAAACAAATGCTATTCAAACCAAATAAACAGCTTTGTGTAATTATCATCACGTTGCCGTGTGGACGGGGCCTGAATGAGAGACCATCTTGGTACTTACCCTCTCGAACACACAGAGCACTGCTCAGACTGCTTGGTGTGGAAACTGGACAATCTGTGTTCAAAAGGGTTTATGTGATACATTTTGTTATTATACAATCATTAAATATGCACAAATTTAGTAAATCCTTGCAAAATCCAAACAAGACAAAAAATGATTGTCATGCATTAGTACATAAATTACAGTAAAATGTTACAATTCTTATCTGTATCTCAATTTGACCACATGTTTTTATTGTGTGCCATGCCAATTACTTCAGTACCTGTGCTCATATGGGAAAGCCCCTTTCTTTTTAATTGACTCTGTAAAGTTTCAGGCTCTAAAGAATTCTCCATCTCCACCTCTCCAGTACCAAGGGATGATGCACACAAGTTCATCAAAGCATTTAAATAGATATGATAAACAATTTTGAAGTTATTTTGAACAGATTTGGTGATGTGCTAACACTTTGTTGCTAAGACAACTTGCCTGGAGCCGCATGCACTGATGCTGCAGAGTGAGGAGACCCAGCATCCAAGTCTTCATCTGCCTCTGAATAGATAAACTCATTACCATTAAGCATGCCAAATATAAGAAAAACACACCAAAAAATTACCACCAGTTACAGCCACTAACATTAGTCATTAAGTTACCAGCGAACTGCAAACATTGATGGTAAATGATAATGACCTAATGACAAGAAAAATGTTGTTCACAAAGCATTAACTACTGTACTGTGCTAACAGTATTGCTAAAAGTTTAGCTAGAAACGTGTATTACAAACAAAATGTGCTCAGCACCTTACATATCATACGAGACGTAACATTAACAAATATTACCATTGGGACTCGGCTTCTGCATTAAATGCTTCGGTGGGTACCGTGGGTTTCGCTTCTTCCGTCGCGAATACATTCCTTCTTCCTCAGAGATGGGCAAGTCTTGCTGGGAATCACGGTCGCACAGCACCTGACGGTCAAGCGGAACAATAGTTTGCCACCTAAAGCATGACTGAATTTCGATTGCTGGTCCAGTATAACGTTCTTATTTTTTCGCATATTCTCAAACAGAGGGGTCTATGCTATACTTAGATTGTTAATAATTTTCAGCTTAGGTAAAATTTACAAATATTACCGCTGGGATATGGAAAGGAGGAGGTATCAGTTAGCCAATCACTAGGGCCGAAGGCAGAACTATAATTACAGATGAAATGATTAAAATATGGCAAGAACGCTGGAATACAAATGACACAGAGACACCTGTATAAAATTCAAGAAGACGTGGGTCAAAGACGAACATGGAGCGGGGATAGAAAGGAAGAGACACTATTAACACGTTTGCGAATAAGACGCACGTGACTAAACCAATCTTTACATAAAATTGGAAAACATCCAAATGGAACAGTTCAGTAGGTGGCGGTAATGCACCTTTTACACTTGGTTGCCACCCGCTAATAGACCCATCAGAAGAAGAAGGAGATACAGCAGGAGGTGACTTCCGGTTTACCTTAACCACCTGAGAGCTGAGAGCGAAGGCATGCGAAACCGAGTAAGGCTAGAAAAAAAGATTTTCACATTGTGCAAAAGAAGAACATCCACGGTTGTGAAATGGCTTATGAAGAGAGGGCTTCTGAAAAAGAAAAGAAAGTGTAAATTATGTAAAAACAAAATGAAATTAAAAGCAAACGCCGGAATCGACACATTGGAATGGTAAGTAGAAAACCACATACTGTATGTTGATGCATTTCATAAAAGACAAATCTTTAAAACTCTGCATACACTAATTGGTAGCCTATTTAGGTGACAGTGACATTAACTTCAAATTGGGTAGTTTCAACAACATTAACGTCACGGCCTCTGGGCCCGGCCAGGCAAAGTCAGCTAAGGCTAACTTGTACTTAGCAGACGACAAATGTGTGTGTTTTTTATTTATTTATTTATTTATTTATTTGTTTGTTTGTTTTTATTTTATTGTTTTTTTTTACAAATGCGTTTTTACGATTCCAATGTGTTC
>NW_018128464.1:0-4113 GCF_001952655.1 Monopterus albus
CTCCAAGCCATGTTTCCAGTGTCTTCGGCACCAATGCTATCTACAGAAAGTTGCAATTCCACTGTAAATTTCATTACAATAACTGCTTGACCAAAAACTAAACAACCACATATTTTGTGGGAAACGTCAGAAATCATGAAGAAGTGAACTAAACAATAAGGCACTGTTTCCTGACAAGATCATTATGTCAACTTTACAGGGGATAATGTTATGTTTATAGCTCAGTGTGCTGAACACAGCTGGCAAAAAGTTAATTAGTGTGCTAACCCAATTATTTTACTGTTGTGGAAATGTTATTGCCTTTATATACAATCATCCTACTTTATCTTTCAAAGGTTTAAGTGTAAATATTAATTTATTTAAAAATGTGATCTTTCTACTATCACAAAACTTAAGTAATAGTTTCAAATCAAAGTAAAAATTAATAGTTTAAAAACAAGAAACAATGTGCAATATAATTGAATATTCATATTATTTGTTTCTGATGACCTAATAAATTTATTTAAAATTGGTTACAATCTCAGCCTGTTTTTTCAGTTACTGCTGTCCCCCCACCTTGCAGGTCAAGTGAGATGAAACATCAATGTTATGTTTTTATTTTTTATGCTAATTCAAAATGTATAAATACCAATGCTGCTTTTCATGTTCATTATAGTGCATGTGATGCCACCCAGTGGTTTTGTTCTCTCAGACATTATGATGTCCACACAGAGGTGGCCTGAGTGGGGCTGGGCACTTTTACAGCTGTTGTTGGTGGTGTCTTTCTCTCAGGGAGAGGAGCTGGTGTGCCAACAAAGAGGGGATCAGGAGAACCCAGAACTATCTAAGGATGGAGACATTATTCTGGGGGGAATCTTCAATTTTCACAGCTGGAAAGTCAGACAGGATACCTACACACACAAACCCCTACCAATGGAATGCACCAGGTAAATTACAGCAGAGAAATCTATTTCTATTTAAAATACCTAAAAGCAAGTGGGTAGAGATACAAGTGGGTCAAAAATGTTTGTGAGATTTACTATTCAAATTAAAATTACATTTAATTTTAAACATGTGGATATTGTGTTGTATTAATGCCATCAGATACTTAAATTTACTATTCTGTTCTTTTGAGTACTAATATGAGTGCAACAATTTAAAACTGTCTGCATAGTTTGAATTTCAGACAGTTCCAGTGTGCCCAGGCCATGATTTTTGCCCTTGAGGAGATTAATAACAGCACAGACCTACTACCTGGCATCTCTCTGGGCTATAAGATGTATGATTCCTGTGGCTCTGCTGCCAGAAGTGTGAAGGTTGCACTGGCCTTGGCTAATGGTAATGAAGTTGTGTCTTCACCCATCAAGGCACCATGTACCAGACCTGGACAAGTGCAGGCCATTATGGGAGGGTCATCTTCCTCTACTAGCATGGCTATAGCTGATGTCGTTGGACCCTTTCATTTTCCACTGGTGGGTGAAATGAATGCATATGTAATTATATTTCCTAAAAAGTTATAAGAAATTTGCAATTTTGCTGTTGCTCAGAACAAATGTGAGTGCGTGAATGTTCCATATCTTACACCTTAATCTTGGGAGGTCATTTCTTTTTCTTGTAGATCAGTGCCTTTGCCACCTGTGCTTGTCTCAGTGACAAAACCAAATACCCATCCTTCCTCAGAACAGTGCCCAGTGACTATTATCAGAGCAGAGCCCTGGCCCAGTTGGTCAAGCACTTTGGTTGGACTTGGGTTGGAGCAATTAGAACCAATGATGATTATGGCAATAATGGCATGGCTACATTCACAGAAACTGCACAGCAGTTGGGCATCTGTCTGGAGTATTCTGTGTCTTTCTTTAGGACAGATTCATCAAATAAAATAAAAAATGTAATTGACATTATCAAGGCTTCCACCTCCAAGGTGATTGTAGCTTTTGTTTTAGCCATAGATATGGTTGTGCTATTACAAGCGTTGTCTCAGCACAACTTGACTGGATACCAGTGGGTAGGAAGTGAGGGATGGATCATTGATACCCGAACTGCAGAAATGGATACACATCATATTCTGGATGGTGCCATAGGCCTGTTCATCCCTAAAGCACATGTTAGCAGCATGAGAGAGTTCATATTAGATGTGAAGACATTCAATTCCTCTAGTAACAAATTGTTTACAGAGTTCTGGGAGACTTTATTTAACTGTAAGTTCAAACAGTCAAACTCATCATCAGCAGAGAATCAGAGAGAATGTACTGGACATGAAGATCTGACTGGAGTGCAAAACAGCTTCCCTGATATGTCACTCATGCCTACATATAACAATATTTATAAAGGAGTGTATGCTGTGGCACATGCACTTCATATTATTTTTGGTTGTAATAAAACATGTAACTACAAGGTGCAGATGGATCCACTCACGGTGAGTTTAACATTTAATCAATGTTACTCAGGCCATTTAGTTGCAAAAGAGCAAACAAACAAAAAAGATAAAAGTCCATTATAGTACTGATCCAATAATTTCTGCCATAATTAATGAGATTCATACTTATCTTCTTAGATTTTACAGCACATAAGAAAGATTCATTTCAAAACCAAGGAAGGAGATGAGGTTTTCTTTAATGAGAAAGGAGACCTACCAGCAAAGTATGAAATTATAAACTGGCAGCCAACAGAAAAAGGCATTGTGGACTTTGTCACAGTTGGTCTTTACGATGCATCTTTACCTGCAGACAAACAACTGAGTCTGCAACGTCAGTATTTTATTTGGACACAGAACTCAAAAGAGGTACATTACAGCATGATCGCTGTACTTATTAAACACATAATAATCATCCTAAGTGTATTACTGTTACTTTATAATAATGTTCAGTTTAAAAAGTTAACAACAAATGTTTGCAAACATAAAACCTTTACAGAGTCATAGATTTTTCTCTGAGTAATTGTGTCCATCCAGGTGCCTGTGTCAGTTTGCAGTGAGAATTGTCCCCCAGGAACTCGGAAGGTTCTCCAGAAAGGAAAACCTGTCTGCTGCTATGATTGTATCAGATGTGCAGAGGGAGAAATAAGTAACATGACAGGTCTAGTAAAATTCAACATTTGGCACTTCATTGTGCCACAAAACAAAATTCAGTCATGTTTACATGCAATTATAAGAAATTTGAGCCTGTGTGCATGTCAAGGCTAAAGCCCTAGATTGAAAAAATATACAACTATTGTTTATTCAAAACATTCCAGCGGCACTGTTTATAGAAAAATGGCATAATCCACTTAAGATGGTGAAGATTGTGTTGTGTTCAGTTATTCCATCCTTTTCTTCCATCCCCACCCATGTGGATGGAAGAAAAGAAATTTGGCATGATATGTCAACATGAGTGTTAAATATTATGTGTATGAGTCCCTGTGTCAAAAAGTACAAAATAAAAGTGTTTTCCTAAGAAGGTTCGATCCCAGGCTGGCCCGGTCCCTTTCTGTTGTAGATATTGCATGTTCTCCCTGTGCCTGTGTGTTCCTTTCGGGTACTCTGGCTTCTTCCCACAGTCCAAAGATCAGCAGCTTAGGTTGATTGGTGACTCTAAGTTGCTCATAGGAGTGAGTGTGGTTATCTGTCTCTAAGTGTCAGCCCTGTGATAGACTGGTGGCCTGCCCCCCAGTAACCCTGTTCAGTATAAGAAGCATAGAGAATGGACTGATAGATCAAAGTACTTTCTTCAATTAAAATTTCAGATGCTATTACAAATCAAATAAGTGTAAAGCCATGGACCTGTTACAAGTTTACCTTTTTATTACTATGTAATCATGTAGTGTCTGTCTTGTTTGCACAGAAAAGATAAAAAATAAGAATAAGAATAATAAAATGACTGTGCAAGTCTTACATCTGCTTTCATGTGATTTTTCAGATTCCATCACCTGTGAGCGATGCCACCTTGAGTCCTGGTCCAATGAGAGAAAAGATTCCTGTGTAAAGGAGGCAGAGTTTCTATCATATGAAGAAATTATGGGAACACTGCTCACTGCAGCGGCCTTATTTGGAACATGCATGACTGCTGTTGTGGCAGCCATTTTCTTCACACACAGGACAACTCCTATTGTCAGGGCCAACAACTCTGAGCTGAGCTTCCTGCTGCTCTTCTCCTTGAC
>NW_018128464.1:4217-20436 GCF_001952655.1 Monopterus albus
TGGCTTTCACTCTCATCCAGGTTGTTATATGTATCCTCTGGTTAACTATTTCTCCTCCTTTTCCATTTAAGAATTTTACCCAGTTCAAGGACAAAATCATCTTAGAGTGTGCTCTGGGATCAGCTGTAGGCTTTTGGGCTGTACTTGGGTACATAGGCCTTCTGGCCATCTTATGTTTTATTCTGGCTTTTCTTGCTCGGAAACTGCCTGATAACTTCAATGAGGCCAAACTGATCACCTTCAGCATGCTTATATTCTGTGCAGTCTGGATCACTTTTATTCCAGCATATGTCAGCTCTCCTGGGAAGTTCAGTGTTTCTGTAGAGATATTTGCTATTCTGGCCTCCAGTTTTGGACTGCTCATTTGTACTTTTATTCCAAAGTGTTATATTATCTTACTGAAACCAGAAATGAATACAAAGAAGAATATGATGGAGAAAGGGGCATCAAAGTCATTCTGAAAAACATACAGAATAGGGTGGCAAAGGCATTCTTGTGCCTTTATAATTTTTACATATTTTGTTAACCAGACTCATGTAGAAACCAATATTCACTTTATTGAAGAGGATTATTGCAGCTCATTAAAATTTCTTATTTGTATGTTTCTACACTCATAGCATATGGAGATGACAGCATTTAATGCAGTGTAATATACATTCACATCAACTAATATGTATAATCAAGTGCAAGCAAATGCACAAGCCTTAGTTTTTAATGAGTCTATAACATTTATAATGCAGTTTTAAAAAATGTAGTCAAACAATCTGCATCTTCAAAGACAAAAAATCTTTGGCTTAAGCTACAGTAATTCATTTTTTTAGTAGCCCCCAAAAATTTATCTTAATGGGGAGAACTGCTGTCCTGTGACCCAGACTCCTAAAAAAACCTGGCCACAGTGCATAAAATACTACTTTCTAAAGGCTTTTGACCAGATGGCCTTCTTAACCAATCAAAGAAGGCCGCCATCAGGAGTGGGAGATCATGCCTGTAAGTCAATATATGAACATGCTCTATTGACATGGTGGCAAGCTAGCAAGCTACTGTTTTCAGTGTTAGCTGAAACAGTTACATGAACAAAAATTTTGAAGAGAGGGAAGAAAAGAAACCAACAAAACTGGATTGATGAACATGTCATTTGTGCTCCCAGTGTAACTGTAACAGCAGCTGCCTAAGCTAAGGATGTCACTGTGTTACTGCTTTCACTTACAGTAATAAGCCAGTTACATTCAGGCAAGTTCATACACAATCCACCTGGTTGGAGAGCCATAGCTGTTGAATCAACTTGTGACTGGTGAATTACATTAATTTTGATGCCTGCTAGCTGAATGTGTCTCCACTAACCTTTTCTCTGGGAGTCTGGCTCTCATCACACACCTGCTGCAGCTGCGGTGATATTTAAGTGTTATTTGTCATGCCACACTCTTTTCAGATGTAGCTACACTTGACAGTATGTTTTATTCAATTTCAGATAGGTTTTCAAACAGCATGTGTCTTGTATGTGATACAGTGGTTAAGTGTTGCCCTGTTTTGTCACAAAATGATCTTTTCAGAGCACACTCTCTGCCAATGTTCTCAACCTCTGCTGGCTTTAAATGCGTCATGTCTACCTGTCCTGTAGTGGAAGTTGCTATACAGTTGTGCTGTGCTTACAGTACGCATGAAGCAAGACAGTCAGCTCAGTGAAGTAACATTATTTTAATACCCACCAGATTAACTCTGTGAATTTCTCTCTAAACTGTGACACTGTGTAATGGTCTCATGTTCACAAAGGGTAAAGTGGAGTGAGCAGGGAACATTGACTGTATAAAAAAAGATGGACAACACTACCATGACATCACCAATTGGTTTTATAAAGAGCAGTTTTAAGCTCAAGTCTGGCCATCGCCATCCTGGTAGTGCTTCACTCCGCCTGCTACAGCTAATCCAAAAACGGGCAAAGAGGTGGAGCATGATTGGAGCTTGTTAAACAGCTAGCAGATAGCCACCTATGGCAGGACACTCCTGTCTGTCACTCAAAGTGGCCGAGCCCTTATTTATGTGTAACTTTTAGATTCAACCTAATGTAAATGGGCTATAAAAATTCACCTCCTATACAGTTGTCATGGAAGCCGAAATTAGCTAAAGAGACTAAAACCATTTTTTGCACCAGGCTTATAAACATATTTATTTCTGCTGTAAACTTGGGCATTTTAACATGGGAGTCTACTGGGATTGACTCCCTTTTTGGAACCAGACTCAAGTGGCCATTCGAGGAACTGCAGGTTTTAACACGTGCATTGGCCTCAGTTAGCCTCAGAGGATACAACTTGGTAGGGAGAGGGAGGGCTGGGCAGAGCGGAGGAGATTGATTCCAAGGTCTCATGCTAGCACTAGCTAGATTTTGAATTAATCCATACTGTAGCTTTAACTTGCATTAGTTTCATGTGCTTAGACAATTTCAGATATATGAACATGCAAAACATAATTATTGTTAATGGCTTATGTGTCCGTGTGTATTTTGCTCTGTATTTGAGATATAAACATAAAGTTGGTGCAAAACATACAAGGTTTTGGTGTATATATCCATATATGTCAAAGACATACAAAAAAGTAAAATACATATAAGCATAAGCATAAACTTTATTGCCAAGTATTTAAAAAAGAATACAAGGAATTTGACTCCAGCCCAATGGCCCCCGATATGCACAACATAAGAACAAAATAAATAAATACAAAATATATACAAGTTAAAAAAGCACAAGTTAAAAGAGCATAGAACATAGACTAGCTGTTCATCAGTGTAATAGCCCGGGGGAAGAAACTGTCTCTGTGTCTGGTTGTCTTGGTGCATAGTGACCTGTAGTGCTGTCTGGAGGGGAGAGTTCAAAGAGTTTGTATCCAGGGTGAGAGGGGTCTGCAGAGATCCTCGCTGACCTCCTTTTGACCCGTAAGGTGTACAGGTGCTCCATGGAGGGCAGGCCGGCACTGAGGATTTTCTCTGCAGTTCTGACTGTTTGCTGGAGTCTGTTCCTGTCCTGTTTGGTTGCTGAGCCAAACCAGACGGAGATGGAAGTGCAACTTGTAGGACTGCATGACTGAAACAGAGCTGCTGAGCATAGCAAGTGGCGATAGGGTGGGGGAGTTCCTCCTAAAATCCACTATCATCTCCACTGTCTTCTGCGTGTTCAGCTCCAGGTTGTTACGACCACACCACAGGGCCAACTGTTCAACCTCCTGTCCATAGGCTGACTTGTCACTGTCTTGAATGAGGCTGATGACTGTTGTGTCATCTGCAAACTTCAGGATTTTTACAGAGGGGTCTCCTGAGGTGCAGTCATTAGTATAGAGGGAGAGCAACACTGGGGAGAGCACACATCCTTGGGGGCCACCTGTGCTGATAGTCCGGGTGCTACATGTGGTTTTCCCCAGTCTCACCTGCTGCTTCCTGTCCGTCAGAAAGCTAGTAATCCACTGACAGGTGGGGGCAGACACAGAGAGTTGGGTAAGTTTGGAGTGGAGGATGTCTGGGATGATGGTGTTAAATGCCGAACTGAAGTCGACAAATAAGATCCGAGCATAGGTCCCTGGTGGGTCAAGGTGTTGCAGGGTACACAGTATAGATACCAGCTTTTGTCAAACTCGATTTGACAATTCTAGGTGAAAGTTCACCCCTCCCTCCCTCTCCCACCACAGGTGTAAGTCCCACCCCAGCCTCCCTCCTCTCCCAGGTCAAAGGTCACTCCCTCCCTCCCCCTCCCACCACAGGTGTAAATTCCTTTCCCCAGCCTCCCTCCTCTTCCAGGTCAAAGGTCACCACCACCCCTCCCACCATAGGTGTAAATTCATCCCCTCCCAGGTCAAAAGTTCACCCCCTCAGGTTCCCATACCCCCTCCCTGCATCCTCACTGGGCACAGCTGTTCTCCCTCCTGATAGATGAATCTAAAAAATAAAGACAGGGTAATGATTATGTTTGTAATGTTATATAGTGAATAAAACAAATGGTACATAGAAAACATAGTAGTGACTTGTATATAAAATAGAGTAAAATAGGAGAAAGTAAGACTTGACTTGATATTTAGTTTCAAAGGAGGCCCATAAGACAACAGATGTCCTTGAGTTATTTATTAGGGGTAATTCTGTAGGTGGCAAAACAGCATTTGTTTGAGATAAATCAAAGCTTAGCATATGTTTCCGTCACAGCGTGTTTTTGTAAGAAAGCTGCAAAAATACACCTCGCAGCTGTTCACCCCCCTCTTATACTCAATACTTTATAAACTGCCCTGCTTTTTGTAGTGTTATACCTCCAAAAAATCATTTCCTACAGCAAACAGACTGTAATAATGAAAGAGAAAAATGCCTAAATCATCCTCTCGTGTTGAAAAATTATACGGCGTTATAAGTAACGTACCAGTGATGCTGACTGAGGAATCCGATTTGTCCCGGGCTCCGAAAAAAGTTACGATGCAACTCTGCAGGATTCAAAAGCCCCCGAGCGCTTCGCTTCGTGGTGAGTTGAAATTAGTCTCTGGATATTGCGGCTATGTGTTTCATTACACAACCGGAGATTACTCCCTGTATCGTCTGAAAGAGGGGGAGACTTTTTCACCAGACACAGTGAGGACCCAAATCACAGTGAATGATTGGGGCATCCTTAGATGTAGTGATTGAGTATTTGATTGAAAGCTATCAAGATGCGAGTGATGATGATGATGATGATGATGATGATGATGATGAGGAAGGGAAGGAGAACTGAGACCCTGCAAATAAGAAAAAGAGATATCTTACCAAGCAGCCTGAAAACACCCATCACCGATTGACCAAAGTGTTTAAGCAGAGTGACACCTCGCCCTCCAACACTACCACCAGCAGCACAACCACGCTGGTGAGAACGGATCCCAGGGTTTTCAAAGCTGTATGGGAAACTCAAGGAACGAGCTCCGGTCGCTGGTATTATAAAGTGGTTGCACAGGGCCTGAGGGATAAAAACGGGGTAATGAGTATGTATCGATTCAACACGGAATGCGGTGTATTCCAGGAGACCCTGAACCTCACCTGTATAACCTGGATGGAAATTTTTAACAGGTGGGGAGATGAGATTACTTCGTTATCGTGACAGCCAACAGTGGCAGGAGATAGTGGTACTGAAAAAGGTTCTGTTTGCATATGCTGAGGAGCGGTCAAGATTTCAGGTTCTGACTTTTCAATATAGTTTTCCACTAAATATTTGACAAAAGTAATGCATTCACAACACTCATAGCTTTGTGTGATCCCCTTCACTTTAATTTCCACCTTGCCCCCTCTCGTCTGATATCCATAACTTTTAGGACCAGCTGAAACAAATTCCTTGATGTAATCCGAATTTAACTCATCTGTTAGATCGCCGAGATAGTTTCCCTGCTGGAGCTCAGTTTCGCCTTGTTTGGTGGTGTAAATTAAACTATCTGTATTGTAATAGAGGACCCTTCTTTCAAGGCTCTCCAAATTACTGTACAGTTTTAATCTCAGGTGACAGGTTGTAAAAGCTGCAATAAATACATTGTCTGATTTATTGGGGCGGGGCACATTCCTAACCCCGTAGCAATATTGAATCAAGGCCACGTGTTTGTTGATAAAGTTAAAATATGATCCGCTTTTTCAGGTATACTTTGAATATAACATTTATGATCTCTGCTCGGTTCATCATTAATTATGCCTTCGCAGGTGTAGCAGATAGACTCTGAGCATTTGTGAGGTTTTGCCTGTTTACTCATTGGTATGTAATACAGTCTCGAACATTTTAAGCAGGAGGAACTAACTACAGGTGTCAGGACGACAGGTCTGTAGTTATTTAGCTCCCCGATGAAGGATTTTTTGGGAACTGGGATGATGGTGGAGCATTTAAAACAGGAGGGAACCACACAAAGCTCTAGTGATCTAAGGTTTGCGTGAATATGGGAGCCAACTGGCCAGCACAGACTTTCAGACAGAAGGGGGTCACACTGTCTGGGCCTGGCGCCTTACTGATCTTTTGTTTCCTAAAAAGGCAACACACATATCTTTTACAGATCCTTAGAGGTGCTGGGCTGATGGGGGAAGAGATAGTCCTAGAAGAAACAGCTACTGGTTGTGGATCCAAGAGGTGAGAGAGGGGTGAGGAGTTCTGCCTTTCAAACCTACAATAAAACTCATTCAGCTCATCAGCCAGCTGATGGCTGTCCACAGCAGGGTGGGATGGTCTCCTGTACCCAGTGATGTTCTGTAGGCTCCTCCACACTGACAATAGTTTGTTGGCCTGACACTGATTTTTCAGCCTTTCCAAATAGCTCCTCTTTGCTGCTCTGATCTCCTTTGTCAGTGTGTTTCTAGCCTGGTTATACAGGGTCCTGTCCCCACTCCTGTAGGCCTCCTTTTTGGCATGACGGAGCTGTTTGAGCTTCACTGTGAAACAAGGCTTATTGTTATTGTATGTGCAGAGAGTCTTAATAGGCGCACACATGTCCTCACAAAAACTGATATATGATGTAACCATATCCGTATACTCGAACAAGTCTGTAGCTGTAGTCTCAAAGACACCCCAGTCTGTACAGGCAAAGCAGGCCTGTAGTTTAGACTTTGCTTGTTCAGTCCATCGTTTCACCCTTTTGACCACAGGCTTTGCAGCTTTAAGTTTCTGCCTATAAATGAGGATGAGGTGGATCATGCAATGGTCCAAAAGCCCAAGAGCTGCACGGGGAACAGAACGATAGGTGTCCTTGATTACTGTATAACAATGGTCCCGTGTGTTTTTGTATTTGGGCAATTTGTGATTAAAGTTTGCTCTGTTAAAATCCCCCAAAATAATAAGCAAGGAGTCTGGGTGTTTCTCTTCCATACTTATTATCGGGTTGGCTAAGAGCTGCAATGCATTTCTAACAGGCCTGTGAAGAAATATAGGTACCAACCAGGATAAATGAGGAAAACTTTCTAGGAGAATAAAAAGGTTTACAGTTAATGGATTGTTATACCCCACTTCTTTTATTGGACAGATCTGAATAACGAAGGAGAATAAAAAGGTTTACAGTTAATGGATTGTTATACCCCACTTCTTTTATTGGACAGATCTGAATAACGAAGGAGTCCGTCTTTCTTCATTTAGTGCTGATTTATTTTAAACCACAAGTAAAATTACAAACACGACCCGAGTTGTTCCTTCCTCCAGAGACACACGCACTGGCTGCTGGAGAGAGGAGTTCCTGGCCAAACAAAGCCTAATACATTTATAAGTTTTATAAGCATCTCCTCCACTTCCCAATAACAGCTGCTGCTGTGGAGCGTGTTCCTTATATTGAATAGAGAGGACTAACAAAAGTATATTTCACAGTGTGAAATTTATTATGCATTAACGTATCAAAATAAGCATGTGCACATGGATCTTCACTGTTTAGGATAAACAGAAAAGACTGGCCTCAACTTGTCGGTATACAATATTTGTATGAAAAGGTACTACTATCTAATTGGTCAAAAACTGTTGGGGAGAAGCCGTGGTTTAAACTTAACTCTCCCTTTATTGGTCCTTCAGTCCGTCCGTCCTCCAATCGTCCTCTCTGCTCCAATGGTCGTGGACAGCGCCCTAGAAAGGGAGGAATACCTATACTGTCTTAATTTCTACATAGACACCTACTTCTTCCTTTGTTTCCAACTAACTGCTCCATATTAGGCATTGCTTTCCGTTTCACTAATTAAAACTGTCCTGCCTGTGTGTGTATGTGTATGATGGTTCTACCTTTGAAGTTTTCTCCTCTTCCTGGCTTCATCTCTAATCTTTGTTTAACTAACCTTGGAGTCTTACTGTACCAAGACTCCCCTGGCCCATAGCCAGGTGGTGATAATAAATTAACTGTGGACCCTCTTCGCCAGAGCTGTAAATCTAAGGAGATTCAGTGATTTAGTGAACAAGACACTACAATGTTGAGGAGTGCTTCAGTGACTAATACAACAAATATTTGACCAGTGTTTCAGTGAACACATAGGGTGATATACGCTCCACCAGCTAAAATGGTCAAACAGCTTCCACCATCAATGAAAACCGGAGAGAAAATGTCAAGACGAAGCCATTGGATGTTCAAAAGCTTGTCCCTTGCAAAAGTTATCCAGGCAGGGTTGCAGAAAACTGACAGGAACAACAAAAACACACGGGAGCACATGTCTGAGGCAGCCCTGGTCGGCGCCATGATTATAATATGATAATAAATCCCTGGAGGACAGGAGTAGTTGAATCTGGTTGAAACTAAATCAGAACCCTGGTAGATAGTTTATAGTGTAAGACAGTAAGGAGAAAAAATAATAGTGAGAAAAGTGTATGCAGCTGGTCATAGGAAAAGAGAAAAGGAGAAAAAAAGCATAGAAGAAGAATGTGGTGGCTTGCAGTTTACACTGTATGAACATGGATGCATTATGAGGGCAGAGCAGCATGTTATATAAAGTTCCATAAAACTTCCTATGATGTCTCCTGTGTGTTCTCTGGCAATTATCAGATGAGGAGTGACACTGGAACAGTAGGGTAACAACCAAGAAGAAGCAGTCTTACTATATACTGTAACCGCACGCATAGGATGCTGTAAAAGGAAAGTGAATGCATTTGAAATAATCATTTCATTGGTCAGCACTATAGCTGACAATCTACTGCCTGATGAATTCTGAGTTATTTCACAAAAATTTGAGAGTGAGAGCAGATGTTTTTGTGCACAGCAGCAGCTTGTGTGCAAGAAGAAGGGTTTCAGTGCATCCATAGGAAATTTGAGCAAACAGCATTATATTTAAATGCAATGACAGTGTTTTGAATGTGAGCAGGTACTATTTTGAGTGTGATGACAGCTAGCATTATCTTCTCAAATTGAATGATCATGCTCTAAGTAGGAACAAACCGTCTTGGGAAACCTGCCATCGCTCACAATCAGGAGGTAAAAGGGGCAGAACCACTTGTGGAATGAACATGGAAATTGTAGGCCATGACCAGCTCTGGAAGATACAGATTCCAATTCTTATTTTTCTCGGCTGGGATAGATCTTAACACATTGTGCATGGTATGACTGCATCACTTGCATTGTGTTGCCCTGTTGATGTGTAACCCACTGAAAAAAATAGTTACTGTAAATCAAGATAAATTTATTTATTGCAGCAGTAGTGCAACTGACTCTGTCAGTAATGTGGGTGGCAAGTGGACTTAGTGCAAACACCAGACAGGATACATAGGTAAGTATAAATAAAATTTAATGGACAACAAAAACCATAGCACAAAGCTGACAAACAGTCACTGGGAGTCTGAACAAACATTGAGATAATAAAACAAAAATCAAAGCATACAACTGGCCAATAGTCACTTAGAGTCTCTGGGAAAACAGTGAGCAAATTTACACAAAATCACAGCCCAAAGCTGACAAAACTGAGCAAAATGCTGAAACAACCTGATGGCGAGTCCAATCATGAGTGTGGTCCACAGTCATAAAAACATGCTGGCAGAGACGAGGCATGGAGAACTGAAGACAGACCGACGACAGCTGTCTGGAGAGCTAGCCTCTCAAGCAGCCTGGTAGATGAGACATGATAGGCTACAGCTGAGTCCAATTAGCAACAATAAAGCTGGTGCATGCCAGGTGAAACAGAGAGGAAACTTAACGAAATAATAGTCTGAAACCGGAAGACAGTGGATCAGTCAACAGGATGATATATTCAGGTTTGGTGTTCATTTAATTTTTCACTTTTTTCACTTGTTAAATATTTTATCTGTTGTAACCTAGAGAAATCTTTTGTTCACCCACTTTCACTTTTGTTGAAGGGTTACCGAAATTTGGGGTGCAGTTTAATGAACAGGAGAAAGCTTTCTCTGATCTGTCATCAGAGTTGATGCCATAAACTGCTTTGTGTAAAAGTATTAAGCTGCATAAAGGTTGAGAAACTGTGAGCACTAAGTCAAAACTATTACAAGTATAGACACTGAGCAGTTAAGGGGTGACAACAAAACTCATTTCTTTAAGAAGCAACATAAAAGTCAGAAGAGCTGGTTTCGTTAACTGAGCTTCATAGTAAGCTAGCTCTCAGTTGTTTTGTGTGTGTGTGTGTGCCTTTATATTATTTACATCATTAGGAACGAAACCTGTTAACACACTCATACTGTGGGGACTCGGCCGTCCTTGTGGGCACCAGAAACTAGTCCCCACAAGGAAATCCCTGAATTTTAGGGTGGCAACATGGTTTAGGTGTTAGAAATTCTTCAACTCTCCCCGTAATCGTCCGTTGACTATACAGTTTAGGCTAAAGTGTCAAAGGTGAGGGCATGGGCCAATGCTTGTCACTCTGGCTCATGTAATGCTGTGCTGTCCGATTGAGTTTTAGCATATTTGTAATTTTAATTTCTTGATTCATTTTCCACCTGGTCCAGTTTGGGTGTGGGTTTGGTTAGGGCGCGATTAAGTTTTGATATGCTCCTATTTTTTATATATCTGTTTAAATGTTGCACAGGTGGGAGATGGGGGGGCGTTTGGGGTTAAGTGTTGGGCGCTGGGGTTGGGATGTTATGGTCAGGGTAATGGTACGGGTTGGGCGTTAGGGGAGAGGGGTTGGGGTCCAAAATTAGTGGTTAGGATTAGGTGTTTAGGGTTTGGAGTGGTTAAGATTATGGCAAACCTAAAGGTGTTGGGTGGTCCTGAATTTTTTAATTTTTTTATTTTTTGTGGGGTTTTAAATAGTTTTAAACCTGCAAATTAGGTTATAGTGTATATTGGGTTTTAATATGATTTTAGTGGTTTTTAAGTGAATTGTTCCTAAAGGTTGTTGTATTTTGAAGTGAATGTGGTGGTGTGTGGGTGTTTAGGGCTTGTAAATTGGATTAAATTATGTAGTGTTTTGGGTTTCGAGAAGTCTGAGAGAATTAAGTTTAAGGATTTCCTTGAATGGTCATAATCTCCAGGCAGTTGTGTTTTCATGTGAGCATGCCTGACATCCACCCCGGTGGCAGTGAATGATCAGCTCATCATTGCTAGATTCCTCTGGAGCACAGTACCTGTTTGTTTTGGCTGCTTGAGGCCAGTGTGTATGTCACATGTAATGTGATGCATGTAAATGAGAAGATTAATGACCCATTATGTTATTGTCGGAGCTACACTACCTGTTGGAATTAATTTCACTACTTTGGGACTGCATATGGTCATGTGGAGGAAGACACAGAGACCACCGGTTGGATTTACTGACCTCGGAGTGATGTTTCCACTACTCAGTAGGACTTAACAGTAACTTTAAAAAAACACATGTTGCATGTCCATTAATGCCTTGTTTCTGTAGAAAATTGTTGAAAGGCTGAACAAGTTGCTATGTCTGTCTTATGCCATTTCAAATATGGGGTTTCTCATTTACCGGCTTTGTTTAGTGTTACAAATCTTTTTTCATCTGTACATATACAGTTGTTTACCTATCTATGGAGGAGAAATTCAAATTAATTAATGCCCTCGCGGTTCATTGTGCTGTTCACTTGCGACATAACAATGACAGCAGGAGTTGTGCATGTTCACAAACTATCCTCTCGTTTTTAGGAAGACGCTCTCTGGTTTTATCTTTCTGAAAAAATTACTGACTATTTGGAGTTACAGTCTTGTGGGTGCAAAGCTAATCTAGGGGCACCTAGGAATAAACAGTAAATGGCTGGAAATGAGCAAAATGAGCATGACATGGGCTGTTTAATGTAGGATTTCTGATATCACTTTCATACATACATGCAAACACTGGTATGTAGCCTAAATTCTTTTCTATTTGGACTCCCCCCCACACACCCACACACTCCACCATGCAGTTTGAGAAAGATGAAACAATAATCCTCAGTTTTTATTTTTTATGCTAATCCAAAATGTATAAATACCAGTGCAAGCTTGTGATTAGCTTTAATGTGCATGTGATGCCACCCAGTGGTTTAGTTCTCTCAGACAGTATGACATCCACACAGAGGTGGACAGTGGGGGGCTGGGTACTTTTACAGCTGTTGGTGGTGGTGTCTTTCTCTCAGGCTGAGGAGCTGGTGTGCCAGCAGAGAGGGGATCCTGAGAACCCCCAACTGTCTAAGGATGGAGACATTATAATGGGAGGAATCTTCTCTTTCCACAGCAGCTGGAAAGTCAGACAGGATACCTACATGAACAAACCACTGCCACTGGAATGTACCAGGTAAATTACACAGTTGAAATCCAATAAGATTTAAAATATCTAAGGAGAACAGGATTAGATATTATCTGTTGTGTGAATTAATAACTTCAAATGCTTTCATTTACTACTTTATTGTTTCTGTTTCAAGTACTAGTACAACAATTTAAAACTGTCTTGGATCAAGTTTGGATTTAGGAGAGTTCCAGTGTGCCCAGGCCATGATTTTTGCCACTGAGGAAATTAATAACAGCACAGATCTACTACCTGGTATCTCTCTGGGCTATAAGGTGTATGATTCCTGTGGCTCTATTGCCAGAAGTGTGAAAGTTGCATTGGCCTTGGCTAATGGTAATGAAGTTGTGTCTGCACCCACTGAGGCACCATGTACCAGACCTGCACAAGTGCAGGCCATTATGTGAGAGACCTCTTCCTCTCCATGCATGGCTATAGCTACTGTCATAGGAACATTTCATATCCCCCTAGTGGGTAAAATTAACACATTTGTAAAATAATTATTAATCTGACATGATTCCAGCTGCTCAAATGTGCTTAAATGCGAGTATGTGACTGTTTTACATATTTTTCTTGGGGGTAATTTCTTTTTCTTGCAGATCAGTCACTTTGCCACCTGTGCTTGTCTCAGTGACAAAACCAAATACCCATCCTTCCTCAGAACAGTACCCAGTGACTACTATCAGAGCAGAGCACTGGCCCAGCTGGTTAAGCACTTTGGTTGGACCTGGGTTGGAGCTATTAGAAGCAATAATGATTATGGCAATAATGGCATGGCTACATTCACAGAAACTGCACAGCAGCTGGGCATCTGTCTGGAGTATTCTGTGTCTTTCTTTAGAACAGATTCATCAGATAAAATAAAAAAGATCATTGACATTATCAAGGCTTCCACCTCCAAAGTGATTGTAGCTTTTCTCTCAGGTATGGATATGAACTTGCTAATACAAGTGTTGTCTCAACACAACATGACTGGGTACCAGTGGGTAGGAAGTGAGGGATGGATCCTTGAATCCCAAACTGCCGACACTGATACACATCACATTCTGGATGGTGCCATAGGCCTGTCCATCCCCAAGGCACATGTCAGTGGCATGAAAGAGTTCATATTAGATGTGAAGCAACTCAATTTATCCAGTAACAAAATATTTACAGAGGTCTGGGAGACTTTTTTTAACTGTAAGTTCAAGCAGTCAAACTCATTATCTGAGAATCAGAGAGAATGTACTGGACATGAAGATGTGAGTGAAGTGCAAAACAGTTACACTGATATGTCATTCATGCCCATATTTAACAATATCTATAAAGGAGTGTATGCTGTGGCACATGCACTTCATAATATTCTTGAATGTAATGAAACATGTAACTACAAGGTGCAGTTAGATCTACACATGGTGAGTTCAACATTAAATAAACTATACTTTGTAGTAAAAATGTCAAATAATATAGAAATGTATATTTTTAAATGCATGAATAAAATATTTGACAATATCTCATGAGCCACAGCTGACCCAATTAATAAAACTAAAATCCATCTTCTTAGATTTTACAGCACATAAGAAAAATTGATTTCAAAACCAAGGAGGGAGATGAGGTTTACTTTAATGAATATGGAGACCCAGCTGCAAAGTATGAAATTATAAACTGGCAGCCAACAGAAAATGGTATTGTGCACTTTGTCATAGTTGGTCTTTATGATGCATCTTTACCTGCAGAAAAACAGCTGAGTCTGCAACTTGAGTCTGTTATTTGGACACAGAACTTAAAACAGGTACACTACAATGTCATCACTGTTATTATTAAATGCATCATAATCATCCTAAATGTTTTTTTTGTCTTAATATTTGGGTTCAGTGCATCAGAATCAATAA
This sequence comes from Monopterus albus, assembly GCF_001952655.1. Classification (NCBI taxonomy): domain Eukaryota; kingdom Metazoa; phylum Chordata; class Actinopteri; order Synbranchiformes; family Synbranchidae; genus Monopterus; species Monopterus albus. Next base: position 18,228 of record NW_018128464.1, read on the forward strand.
TAAAGGTTTGCAAAGATAAAACCTTTATAAAGTCAGTGCCCATACACTTTTCTCATATTATTTTTTCCATGCAGGTGCCTGCGTCAGTTTGCAGTGAGAAATGTCCCCAAGGAACTCGTAAAGTTCTCCAGAAAGGAAAACCTGTCTGCTGCTATGAGTGTATCAGATGTGCAGAGGGAGAAATAAGCAACGTGACAGGTCTAGTAAAATTCAAGATTTTTTACTTCAGTGTGCCACAAAAGCAAAATTTTTAATATAATCATGTTTACATGCCAGTTATTAGAAATTTGTGCCCATGTGCATGTCAAGGCCTGTTGTGAAAAATATTATGCAACTTTGGTTTGTTCAAAACACTCTGACACTGTTTATCAAACAATGATAAAATCCATGGGAGGCCGGGGCAGTTCATGTTGTGTTCAGCCATTTCATGTTCAGACCATCTTGTGTCACATCCATGTGAAGGCAAGGGAAGGATTGTGGCATGATTTGTCAGTGTGAGGAGTCAGCCTCAGAGTGTGATTTGATACAACCTTTATCAGTTACACTTTCAGAAATTACTTTTTTAAACTGATATTACAAAGATGCTATTAAAAATAAAATAACTAAAACACTTAAAATAGCCAAATAATTATTGATTATAATGTAAATGTCACAAACTTGTGTACAAATCCCATCCATCCATCCATCTTCTTCCGCTTATTCGGAAACGGGTCGTGGGGGCAGCAGTCTAAGCAGAGATGCCCAGACTTCCCTCTCTCAAGACACTTCCTCCAGCTCCTCCGGGGGAATGCTGAGGTGTTCCCAGGCCAGCCAAGAGACATAGTACCTCCAATGTGTCCTAGATTTTTCTTGGGGCCTCCTCCCGGTGGAACATGCCCAGAACACCTTCCCAGGAAAGCTCCCAGGAGGCATCCGAAACAGATGCCCGAGCCACCTCAGCTGGCTCCTCTAAATGTGGAGGAGCAGCGGTTCTACTCTGAGCTCCTCCCGGATGACCAAGCTCCTCACCCTATCTTTAAGGGTGCGCCCGGCCGCCCTGCGGAGAAAGCTCATTTTGGCCGCCTGTATCCGGGATCTTGCCCTTTCGGTCATGACTCAAAGTTCATGACCATAGGTGAGAGTCGTACATCGACCACATTACTGCAGAAGCTGCACCAATCTGCCTGTCAATCTCCCATTCCATCCTTCCCTCACTCATGAACAAGACCCCAAGATACTTGAACTTCTCCACTTGAGGCAGGAACTCTCCACCAACCTGAATGGAACAAGCCACCCTATTCCCCACCCATGAAAACCATGGCCTCAGACTTGGAAGTGCTGATTCTCATCCCAGCTGCTTCACACTCGACTGCAAACCATCCCAGTGCACACTGAAGGTCCTGGTTTGATGAAGCCAACAGGACAATGTCTGCAAAAAGCAGGGACGAGATTCTGTGGTCCCCAAACCGGATTCCCTCTGGCCCCTGGCTGCACCTAAAAATTCTGTCCATAAAGATAATGAACAGAACCAGTGACAAAGTGCGGCCCTGTTAGACTCCAACATGCACCGGAAACAAGTCTGACTTACTGCCGGCAATGCGAACAAAGCTCCTGCTCCAGTCGTACAGGGACCGGACAGCCCTTAGCAAAGGGCCCCAGACCCCATACTCCTGGGGCACGCCCCACAGGGTGCCGCGAGGGACACAGTTGAATGCCTTCTCCAAATCCACAAAACACATGTATTTGGGCAAACTCCCATGAGCCCTCCACCACCCTGAAGAGAGTATAGAGCTGGTCTAGTGTTTCGCAGCCAGGATGAAAACCGCATTGTCTCCTTAAGACTTAAGGTACTGAGGGCGGATTTCATCAACCCCCAGTGCCTTGCCACCGAGAAGCTTCTCAACTACCTCGGTGAATTCAGCTTGGGTGATGGATGAGTCCACCTCTGAGCCCTCAGCCTCTGCTTCCTCATTGAAAGACGTGAGGCCGGGGTTGAGGAGAGCCTCAAAGTATTCCTTCCACCATCCGACAATGTCCCCAGTTGAATTCAACAGCTGCCCACCTCCACTGTAAACAGTTTTGGCAGGGCACTGCTTCCCCCTCCTGAGGTGGCGGACGGTTTGCAGGAATCTCTTCAAGGCCAACCAATAGTCCTTCTCCATGGCCTCACCGAACTCTTCCCAGACCCGAGTTTTTGCCTCCGCAACCGCCTGGGCTGCAGCCCGCTTGG
>NW_018128464.1:20644-29140 GCF_001952655.1 Monopterus albus
CCCCCCAGTGAGGTGACATTCCACATCCCCACGTCTAGTCTCCGTGTCCAGAGATCGGGTCGTCGGGGCCCCTGCCTTCGACCGCTGCCCAATCCATTATGCACCGGTACCTTATGGATCCTCCTGTAGGTGGTGGGCCCACGGGAGGATGTCCCCAAGTCGCTCATTTGGGCTAAGCCTGGCCGGGCCCCAGTAGGAAGATGCCCGGCCACCAGGCGCTCGCATTCGAGCCCCAACCCCAGGCCTGGCTCCAGGGTGAGGCCCCAGTTGCACCATACTGAGCGGCATCACAGTCCTTGATTTTTGTCTTTTCATAATGGGATCTTGAACAGCTCATAGTATGACCTGTCACATAGGACCTGTTTGCCTTGGGAGACCCTACCAGGGGCATATAGCCCCCAACAACATAGCGCCTAGGATCGTTCGGGTACTCAAAGCCCTCCATCACGATAAGGTGGCAGTTCAAGGAGGAGTGTACAAATCCCATTTCCAGAAAATTTGGGACATTTTTCAATCTGAAAACTTAGAAAAAAATCAACTGGACTAGATTTCTAGTCTGACTGACTGGTGTTGAGCCGGAGATATTATCGGCTCAACACCAGTCAGTCAGAAATGATGAAGCCTCTTGGATGAGAGGTGGACATCTTTGACCTAGAAATCTAAGTCCAGTTTTTTCATTTTACCAAGACCTGGATGACTGAGAATTTGCACAGACAAGTCCAACTGGACCCCACAATATGCAATAAAAACCAAAAACTGCAATTTATATATTTACTTGAATACTCCAAAAAAGTTGAGACAGAGGCCTGTTTACCACTGAATTATAACTTCCCTGTTAATTACACTTTTTAATTGACATATGCAAGTCACCCATCCTGTGAGCAATGATGCAGCCCATATCACAGATGCAGACTTTTGCACCTTTCGCTGATAACAGTCTGGATGGTCTTATTCAACTTTGGCACACAGCCCCTTGACACTTTTCCTGAAAACAAGTTGAAACCTGGACTCGTCTGACCACAAAACACGTTTCCATTGTCTTTTGGTACATTTAAGATGAGCTCAGGCCAAGAGAACTCAGCAGCCTGACATCACAAAAGTGATGTTTGGCTTCCTCCTTATACAATAGAGGTTCAGGTTGCATTTCTGAAAACAGTGGTGGACTGTGTTAAGTTACAGCACTTTTCCCAAGTTTTCCAGAGCCCATGTGGCTATATTCATTGTGGTTGTATGATGGTTTCTCATGTCATGCCTCCTGAGGGCTCAAAGGATTCAGCTATGGTTTTTGCCCTTGACCTTTATGCACAGAGATTTCCTTGGATTCTCTTAATCTTTTCACAATATTATGCTCTGTAGATGGTGAAAAGAAACAAAGAAATCTACTTTGCAAGTTTGACAGCTGCTTTGATATCATTTTCAGATTCTATCACCTGTGAGCGATGCCACCCTGAGTCCTGGTCCAATGAGAGAAGAGATGCCTGTGTAAAGAAGGAGGCAGAGTTTCTATCATATGAAGAAATTATGGGAGTACTGCTCACTGCTACGGCCTTATTTGGAACATGCATGACTGCTGTTGTGGCAGCTGCTGCGACACACAGCATTCGGCATCACCTTTTTCCTCTGTATCTCTTGTGTTCTGGGGAAAACTATAGTGGTGTTAATGGCCTTCAGGGCTACACTTCCAGGCAGTAATGTGATGAAATGGTTTGGGCCTGCACAGCAGAGACTCAGTGTTGTGGCTTTCACTCTCATCCAGGTTCTTATATGTATGCTCTGGTTAACCATTTCTCCTCCTTTTCCATTTAAGAATTTTACCCAGTTCAAGGACAAAATCATCTTAGAGTGTGCTCTGGGATCAGCTGTAGGCTTTTGGGCTGTACTTGGGTACATAGGCCTTCTGGCCATCTTATGTTTTATTCTGGCTTTTCTTGCTCGGAAACTGCCTGATAACTTCAATGAGGCCAAACTGATCACCTTCAGCATGCTGATATTCTGTGCAGTCTGGATCACTTTTGTTCCAGCATATGTCAGCTCTCCTGGGAAGTTCAGTGTTGCTGTAGAGATATTTGCTATTCTGGCCTCCAGTTTTGGACTGCTCATTTGTACTTTTATTCCAAAATGTTATATTATCTTACTGAAACCAGAGATGAACACAAAAAGGAATATGATGGAGAAAGGGGCATCAAAATCATTCTAACATTTTACAAACTATGGTGGCAAAGGCATTCTTGTGCCTTTATTTTTACATAATTTGTTAACCAAACTCCTGTAGAAACCAATATTCATGTTACTGACTAGGTTTATTGTGCCCCACCGTATGTCATGTTATTGGCATAGCCTAAGGAGATGTCTTCATTTAATGTAATGTAATATACAGTCATATCAACTAATTCAATTTTCAGTTCATTTCTGATTTTTATGTATAGCAGCAAATCACATCATAAGTCATCTCAGGACACTTTATAAAGTAAGGTCTAGACCGTACTATTATTATTATTGTTGTTGTTTTTTAAAACCCAACAAATCTCCCTCATTCACTGTTGACTACTGCACATACAGCTCCCATGTAGCATACATTCTCTTATTACATTCTTATATTTTTTTATTTTATTGCTGCTTTAAAGTGCCTTAGATTTTGTGTTATTTATTTATCTACTTTATATTTCATTTGTATTATGTGGCATTCATGTGAACGGCAAAGTAAAAAGTTCACTGTACAGGGAAACACGTTTCTGTACTGTGCATATGACAATAAACACTGTGTATAATCAATTACAAATGAATGCACAAGCCTAATACCTTATTTCTAAATGAGCTTATAACATTTAATATAGTTTTTCTAAAATGTACTCAACAAATAAAATCTACATTCTCAAAGTTAAAAGAAAAAATCTTTGGCTTAACTTGTATTAATTTCATGTGGTCAGACAATTCCATAAGTATGAACATGCAAAAAATAATTGCTGTTAATGGCTTATGTGTCTGTATGTATTTCATTCTGTATTTTATACCTAAACAAAAATGTATTTAATTAAAATTTTCAGCACCACGGCCTCAAATTTCAAATAATTAAGATTTGCTTAAGCAATGATTTTTGTTATACAAGATTTATGACAACTATGCAACAGTTAATAAGCTATATGTAAAATAGTGCATTAGCTTTATTGCACTGACTCATGATCACAGTAGAGGGTCACACTGAATGACAAGAAATCACCTTCTTTACAAAAGATAAAATGTGTTCCACTGTCTGGCCTTCATTTATTTAGACCGTGGTGAAGCAAGAGCAGGTAAAGGGAGATGAAAAAGAAAAAAGCCAAAATAAAAGCATGAGATTGGCGACAAATGAGAGCAACCATAACAACTTGACCCTAAGGGAATTTATGGATCTGCTGTCATCATGCTGCAGAAAAGATGTGAGGAGAAAAAGAAAGAAGAGGATGCCCTCAAATTGTGCCTGCCCTGCAGAATACCTTTTGAGACCCCTGTTCCACTACATGCCTTTGTGCATGCTGTGGCGCAGACAGCTGCAGGTGTAATCTACAAGATGAAGCCCCCGGCCCCCCAACCTGTGGCTCACACCACCCCCAGGCCCCAGGTTCACACACCCTCATGGTTTAGAAAGCCATTCAACCCAGTGGTGGTACAAGGTGGCCCACAAGCCTAGCTCACATCTGCTGATGGGGAAGGCCAAGCTGCCAGTTCCTGTTCCCTTTCCACCCCCACACCATGCGCTTTCTGTTCAGCCCACAGTTCACACCCAGAAAGAGAAGAAACAAAAGCTGCATGATCCACATTCCAGTGTCCCAATCCAGTCTCACAAGCACACCCCTGTTTTATTCTCAAGTAAAACACTCCCCTGTGCATCAAGGCATGTTGCTGAGGGCAAGGGTACTGCATCCACACACAAAACAGAAACAAAGAATAGCATTGAAAAACACTATGAAAATTAAACCTACAGCCCCACCAGGGTGTCAAGCACCTGGTGGGGCAGGCTGCATGAGCGCCTCGTTGGTGTAGGCTGCTTGTTCTCATGCAGGGGGTGCCATGGTGCTCATTCTCCTCTACAACCAGTTGGGGGCTGCAGTGCACACAACAGGGCAAACCCTCCACCTCATGGTCAGTGAAGACTGGGAGCACCATGTCTTGGTCAGGTCAGACAGCACCATGATTGTAGTGTATATCAACAGTTGGAGGGGGCTGCGGTCACCCAGGTTGCACAGTTTAGCACACAACCTGATTGTGTGGAAAAGTGGGCACCGTCTCTCACTAAAAGCCACACATGCACTCTCAGTACATCCTGAACACAGTTTTCTCCACTCTCCTTGTATGAAGCAAGGAAGCTGTTAACCCACTAGAATAAATTGGTGACACAGTGTTCACCCTATATGTAGGGGGAGGAGACTCCTCCTTCGGACACAGTGCCACAGCTGCCAGCCACATTGGCTGGTGTAATGGAATAGGAGCTTCTGAGGGCTACGCGGATGAGGTGTACCCCATAGTAAGATGCCTTGCTCATGCTATCAGACAACCGGCGTGACAGTCATAAACTTAAGTTTGGTGAAAGCAGGGCAGGAAAGCAGGAAAGAAGAGAAAAAATGCATGTCTTCTGGACAACTGTCAAGTCAGCAGTAGGTCAAAGGTCAAGGTCGAAGTGTTTCTTTGTCATATGCACAGTTAGGAAACGTGTTTCCCTGTACAATGAAATTCTTCCTTTGCTGTCCGCATGAATGCCACACAATACAAGTGAAATATAAAGTAGATGAGCAATAACAAATCTAAATAGGTAGTAACACAAATCTAAGGCACTTTAAAGCAGCAAGTGAAAGAAGCACAAAAAAATACAACAAGAACTCAATATAATGCAGAGAGAATATATGATACGTGGGAGCCATGAAGTGCAAATATTCAGCAGTGAGTGTACAATTATGCATGTGCAAAATGAGTATGTAAACGGTACAGATGGAATTATATGAGGTAGATCCTGAGTCAGCTGTTTAGGAGTCTGATGACAGTTGGAAAGAAAGAGTTTTTCAGTCTAGAAGTCCTGCATTTCGCACTCCTGAGCGTATTCCCCATGAGTGTGGTTGCGTGTACTGAACTAGTTGAAAAAATACATGGTATTTATACTGTATAAATAGAAAGGTACTCAAACTCAAAATGAAATATTCCAATACTTTTAGATACTGGATTGTTGAATTTCATGAACTGTAAGCTGTAATCATCAAAATTAAAACAAAAAAAAGTCTTGAAATATTTCACTTTACATATAATGTATCTAGAATAATATATGAAAATATCACTTTTTGAATTATGAAAAAAAAACTTTCCACGATATTTTTGAGATGTACCTGTAAATATTTTTTGCTCCCTGGACTATTGCAGACATAAAAAAGTGGCACAAAATCTGCCTCAATTGAATGAGGCAGGAAGAAAGGAGTATGCCAGACAATTACAATTGCTGATTGGACAGTTCAAACCTGCTACAAACGAACTTCAGCATCTGCTTTGGATTCAGATCAGTTAGAAGTGGGTTGCAGTGGAGGGAAACTGGCCAAAAAACGACTGGGATGATGGAGCACAGTATGGGGCTGCTAAGGAAGATCTTTTTCAAAGGATTTCGGCGAGATTTATCAGTGTTTGAATCCCTGTTAAAGGGAGGCATGCATGTTCCATGTGAAACGTCACCTATGCACACACTTATATTTTCTCTTAAAAAAATCAGAGATACTGGCCAGCCGGAGCAGTCAAGGTTTGTACAGGACCTGTAAGTGGTAAATGCTGCAGTCCATGCTTGTGCACCAAACATTCCATATGTGTTCAAAACTGTCCCAAGTTCCAACAATAAGTGGTTTTCAGTTGTTGATTTAGCTAATGCATTTTTTCAGCATCCCAGTGCACAAATACTGGTTTGCATTTTCCCCTAAGAGGAAAACTTGGACCTTGTCCAGATTAAACAGTACATAAAAGGTTATAGTGTGATAAAAAACCTGTATACTGCAGATGTATTTATTTGTCCAGAATAAGGCTGCTGTTACCACAATCCTGACCAGCTCTGGGTGATTGCTTCAGACAGGAGACACAACATAGATGTCAGATGTTCACATCGAAGAGGAGTGTGTGTTGCCCTTTTTGTTATCTGCTCACCGTGGGAAATATTTGTGGGCAGATCTCAGTGTTTGATTTTTCTGCAGCCTACTCACCTGTTTTCTCTTTGACTGTTTGTGTTCTGCATAAAGCTAGTAACTGTAGAGAGGTTATTATACTCACCTGCCCATTCTGCTCCAAACCTGTCTGGAGGGAATCAGTATACTCACCTGTTCAGCCTATCACTATTTACCTTCTTGCCTTCATCCTCTTATGATTTCTAATCTGCCTGAAAAGAAGCCTCTATCTACTTTTCTGACCACACTGCCATTCTCTGGGTATCTCCACCTCCATCTCTAAACACTGACAAGTGTCATAAGCCTCTGGTCAGCATGATCAAAGCTCTATTTTTTTTTTTTTTTTTTTTTTTCTGAGACTCAGTCTTAGCCTGTACCCCTTGGGGGGCTATGGAGACAGTAACTCTCATCCTATAAGACAAGAGGGCTACAGTAAAATAACCAATTTGAATGACTATCACCCACAGAGTGGCTTTGCCCTACATGCATATCCCACAGTAACCATATTAACCATTTAACTGTCTGGATCAGTTTAACATCTGAACCTGAAAGAGGAAGGCATTCACATTTTCACTTGCCTGAACTATGAATCCATGTGTAAGCAGGACCAGCATGAATTCAGGTGCAATTTGTTTTGACACTAATTTCACAGGTTTTAATCAAACATGTATGACCTGTATCTGACAACTAATGTCCAATAAAAATAAACAAAAAAGAAAATGGTTGCCCAATGCATATCACATGCACAGAAGAATGAGTAATAAAATAGAGTTGTGCTTTCATTCTATTAATAACTATTAAATAACTGTTTTGTGAAAAAAAAACATTCAAACATGAAAATATTTTTAGAATAGGCTGTAGACCAAACACTTTTATTTGGGCACCTCCTTCCACTCACCCCACTTTGTAGGTCAGGAGAGAGGAAATATTCATCCTCTATTTTTTATGCTATTACAAAATGTATAAATAACCAGTATAAACGTTTGATTGGGCTGAATGTACATGTGATGCCACCCAGTGGTTTAGTTCTCTCAGACAGCATGACATTCACACAGAGGTGGACAGAGCAGGGCTGGGCACTTTTACAGCTGTTGTTGTTGGTATCCTCTCATGCTGAGGAGCTGGTGTGCCAGCGTAGAGGGGATAATGACAACCCACAGCTATTTAAGAATGGGGACATTACTTTGGGGGGAATCTTCAATTTTCACTGCTGGAAAGTCAGACAGGATACCTACACAAACAAACCACTGCCAGTGGAATGCACCAGGTAACTTACAGCATAGAAAACTATTTTTATTTAAAATAGCAAGTAAGTAAAAGCGCATATAAAAGGCTTCCCAAATGGAGTATTAAAATTAAATTTCATTTACTACTCTAATGTTTTTGTTTGAAGTAATACTCTGAATCCAACAGTTTAAAACTGTCTGCATCAAGTTTGAATTTCAGAGAGTTCCAGTATGCCCAGGCTATGATTTTCGCCATTGAGGAGATTAATAACAACGCAGAACTACTACCTGGCATCTCTCTGGGCTACAAGATGTATGATGACTGTCGTGCTGTAGCCAAAAGTGTGAGGGTTGCACTGGCCTTGGCTAATGGTAATGACATTTTTTTTGCACCCATCAAGGCACCATGTACCAGACCCAGACAAGTGCAGGCTATTATGGGAGAGACCTCTTCCTCTCCTAGTATGGCTATAGCCACTGTCATCGGTTCCTTTCATATCCCACTGGTGGGTAACATTAGTAATTATGTAATTTAATATTTGTTGAATATAGTTATTCCTTTCCAGTGGTTCCGGCTGCTCAAATGTGATTGTGTAAATGTTTTATATCTTACATCTTATCTTATCATTTCTTTTTCTTGTAGATTAGCCACTTTGCCACCTGTGCTTGTCTCAGTGACAAAACCAAATACCCATCCTTCCTCAGAACAGTACCCAGTGATGACTATCAGAGCAGAGCCCTGGCCCAGTTGGTCAAGCACTTTGGTTGGACTTGGGTTGGAGCTATTAGAAGCAATGATGATTATGGCAATAATGGCATGGCTACATTCACAGAGACTGCACAGCAACTGGGCATCTGTCTGGAGTATTCTGTATCTTTCCTTAGAACTGATTCATCAGATAAAATAAAAAAGATCATTGACATTATCAAGGCTTCCACCTCCAAGGTGATTGTAGCATTTGTCTCACCCTTAGATATGGTTGTGCTATTACATGCCTTGTCTCAGCACAACTTGACTGGGTACCAGTGGATAGGAAGTGAGGGATGGATCATTGATACCCAAACTGCAAAAATGGATACACATCACATTCTTGATGGTGCCATAG
>NW_018128464.1:29165-30980 GCF_001952655.1 Monopterus albus
GTCAGTGGCATGAAAGAGTTCATATTAGATGTGAAGCCACTCAATTCATCTAATCACAAATTGTTTACAGAGTTCTGGGAGACTTTATTTAAATGTAAGTTCAAACAGTCAAACTCATCAGGAGAGAATCAGAGAGAATGTACTGGACATGAAGATCTGACTGGAGTGCAAAACAGTTTCACTGATATGTCACTCATGCCTATATTTTACAATATCTATAAAGGAGTGTATGCTGTGGCACATGCACTTCATAATATTCTTGAATGTAATGAAACATGTAACTACAAGGTGCAGCTAGATCCACTCACGGTGAGTTCATTAAAACAGTTGTATTTGGTACAATAAAATTGCCAAAATTTTGAATAATAAATTGGTGCAGTGTGTCTATCATGCTGTTTAGCCGACAGGCCTACACACTATTTGTCTTGTATGCGCTTTCATACAAATCGATGCAAACTCAAAGTGCTTTACACCTTTTTCCCATTCATGCACAAATTACCCAGACAAAATGTTCTACCTCCTGAGCCACAGCCACCCCAATTAACTAAATTTAAATAAATCTTTTTAGATTTTACAGCACATAAGAAAGATTCATTTCAAAACCAAGGAAGGAGATGAGGTTTACTTTAATGAGAATGGAGACCCAACAGCAAAGTATGAAATTATAAACTGGCAGCCAACAGAAAATGGCATTGTGGACTTTGTCACAGTTGGTCTTTATGATGCATCTTTACCTGCAGACAAACAGCTGAGTCTGCAACTTGAGTCTTTTATTTGGGCACAAAACTCAAAACAGGTAAACTACCATGTAATCACTGTATTTTATTTAATAAGTATTATTACTGTACCTGTATTATTGTTACTGTATCATAATGTTTGGTTTAAAAGTTAACAACAAAGGTTTGCAAAGATAAAACCTTAAAAAAGTCAGTGCTCATACATGTTTCTCAGTGTAATTTTGTCCATGCAGGTTCCTGTGTCAGTTTGCAGTGAGAAATGTCCCCCAGGAACTCGCAAAGTTCTCCAGAAAGGAAAACCTGTCTGCTGCTATGACTGTATCAGATGTGCGGAGGGAGAAATAAGCAACATGACAGGTCTATAAAAATTCAACATTTGGCACTTCATTGTGCCACAATACAAAATTCTTAAAGCAGTCATGTTTATATGGCAGTTTTTATAAATACGTGCCCATGTGCATGTCAAGGTTAAAGCCCCAGTGTGGAAAAAATATGCAACTCTAATGTAATCTAAATATTCCAGTCACACTTTTTATAGAACAGTAACAAAGTCCTGGGGAAGCTGGGGCAGAATGTGTTGTGTTCAGCCATTTTGTGCTAAGGCCATGTTGAGTCACATCCATGCTTTTTCAGCTACAGTGTATTATATGTTGCAACTTGTGAGTTACAATGTCAGAAATTATAATGACTTCCTACATTAATATGAAAGCTAATAATATTAAGACAACTAACCTATATACAAAGCTATGAAAATATTTTATATTTAATTTTTGTCATGTAGGTGTCACAGAGTTAGCCATTTATTAAGTTATAACCCTGTAATGTTTGTCTTATATACACAGGTGAAAAACAGAAAATAAATATAAATCTATTGAGTAAGTTTCCCATCTGCATTAATATCATTTTTCAGATTCTATCACCTGTGAGCGATGCCACCCTGAGTCGTGGTCCAATGAGAGAAGAGATCCCTGTGTAAAGAAGGAGGCAGAGTTTCTATCACATAAAGAAATTATGGGAGTACTGCTCACTGCAGCAGCCTTATTTGGAACATGCATGACTGCTGTTGTGGCAGGGGGGT
>NW_018128464.1:32491-35812 GCF_001952655.1 Monopterus albus
GCAGGAATGTCCTTACAGAGTTGAACATTTTGATAACTTCATGGCTTTTGTAGCTGAAAGTATACTTAAGAAATTAAGTGCCAAAAAACAGATGGAAGAAATCAGAATAATAAAGAACAGGATAAGATAGTATGGATGCTGACTCAGCATCCATACAATTTTAGCTTTCATGAAGTGTAACTTCGAATCACATCAGTCAACATGTGGAAATAAGGACAACTAAATGCGCAAATATAACACTTTGTTTCTATTTTGTTTCTTAATGTCTGTCGGTGCCGCTCATCTTACACTCACACAGCACCCTATGCATTCAGAAACCATAGCCCATATTATAATGAATGCATACTTGCTAAAGAAAAAGCCCTTTAAACCATGACTATTGAGTGTGGTATAGTTTAATATTGAATATTTTGATTTTAATTTCAGTTTATGAGGACAAATCAGCCAACCTGTTTGGAAACAAACAGGAGATGATACAAAGCCTAGAAGGGCAACACGAACAGGCAGGGTGTAGTGAGCAGATGAACTCGCATCCGTCTAACTGAGGGAAGTGAGCAGACTGTAAAGGCCAGAGACTGGGACATAACAAGCAACAGGTGAAAGCAATGAATGATAATCAGTCAAGATTTTTATTTGCCATTTATACATAAACAGACAGTCTAGGCATATAGGAATTCTTGTGCAGCTCTCCTTTGGAGTCAGGTAAGGAGTCAAAAGCCAGAAGAACACTTAGTCTTAAAATAAAAAAGTTACATAAAGGCAACAAAGCATAAAAACCGCAATACACAAAAATAGGGTAATGGTATTTTCCCCCGTGAACTTCAAATAACACACTTAGTAATTCACATGGTGGAGTTGGATATGTCATTACACTTGGTGAAGTAGTGAGGGGTTATAACATACTAAAACTCAATTTATATTCAGGCTTGTTTACATTGCTTGGTAGAGAATGTCCTGCTATTATTCAGGTCCCACAAGAGTACTTTGTTGATGAGATGCTCTTACAAAAATACCAAGTGGAACATTTCTGTATTATTAATGTGCATGTCTAGTAAGGGGTTATTGCACATATATTCTCAAATTTCTCACATTTTCGTATTTGCCCTCAGTCTTATTGCAGCAGGGAAAAAGCTGTTGTAATGTCTTGTTCTGTGTGTGATGATGCTGTCCGCCCTGCTGTGCCTGAGGCTGTAGGTGCAGTTTATATGAGCAGAGTCTGAGCAGAGTGTGAGCTGGGTGGTGTGGATCCCTGATTATGTTCTCTGTCCTTTTACGACAGTGCTGTGTATATAGTGTGTCCATAGCAGGGAGTTTAGTCCCAATGATCCTCTCTGCAGTCTTTATGACCCTTTGAAGAGCCTTCCTCTCTGCCTGTGTGGTGTTACCATACCAGACTGTGATGCCAGTAGTGAGGATGCTCTCTACCAGTCCTCTATAAGCCTGGGTGAGAGGGCAATGGTTTAGCCCAGCTTTTCTGAGCTGCCTGATGAAGTATAGCCACTGCTGGGCTTTCTTCACTGTGACAGCTCAGTTCACCTCAGGTCAGATGTCACCTGCAGGCCCAGGCCCTCTCCACCTCAGTCCTTTTGATGGTCAGAGGCAGCAGAGGGGAGGGGTTCTTCCTGAAGTCTACTATTATTTCTTTTGTCTTGTTTATGTTGAGGATGAGGTCATTCTCCTCTCCATAAACAAGAATGTCATTCAACAAGCTTCTGTAACCTGACTCCTCTCCCCACTTGATGAGGCCCAGAATGGTGATGGTGTTGTCATGTTTGGAGACACAGTCGTGGGTGTACAGGGTGAAGAGTTTGGGGCTGAGACAGCAGCCCTGCGGTGAGCCTGCGGGGATAGTGAATTCAGCAGACACCCACCCTCCCATTCTGACCGCCTGTGGTTTTTCAGTCAGAAAGTCCAGAATCCAGTTAAAGGTGGGAGTTGGTACACCGAGGTCTGTCATCTTCCCAATCAGCCTGCCTGGGCCAATGGTGTTGAATGCAGAACTGTAATCCAGGAAGAGCATCCTAGCATACATACTGCTGTTGTCCAGGTGTTTCAGTTTATGGAAAAAAGGCAGAGCCGTCACATCGTCCTCTGATCTGTTGGGGCGGTAGGCAAACTGGAGGGGGGGTCTACAGTGTCCGGGACCATGTGGTTAATGTGTGTGTGAGGACCAGTTTCTCTAAGCACTTCATGCCAACTGATGTGAGCGCCACTGGCCTGAAGTCATTCAGAGTGGATGTGTCTGATGTCTTAGGGACCGGTATGATGATGGATTAGTAGTAATATGTTAGAGTAATGTAATTACTTTGGTCAGAAATGATGAAATTGAGTAAATTCTTAGCTACTAATCCAAGAAATGTTTTTTGACATGTTAGGTCTGCTGCTGTGTTGCTGGGGGTTTAATGGTGGTTTGATATAAATTGGTCTCAGTGAGGACATATTAGCTTGGCATACTTGCCGGAGTTATGGGGAGGCAGTTATCTGCTGCCAAAACACCAATCTATGGCTTTTTTTTTTTTTTTTGATAAAGTTTTCACTTGAAGACAAACTGATTAAAGTTAAGACTTTGGTGAACACTCCTTCAATAGAAACCTCAGATCTAGTCTGTCTTTAATCCTTGAGGTCAAGCCATTTAGACGAGTTTGGTGAGCCTGTGCTGATTGTGAGCTCAGCAGACACCCGCCCTCCCATTCTAACTACCTGTGGTCTTTCAGTCAGGAAGTCCAGAATCCAGTTACAGATGGGAGTTGGTACATCAAGGTCTTTCATCTTCCCAATCAGCCTACCTGGGCGAATGGTGTTGAATGCAGAACTGTAATCCAGGAAGAGCATCCTAGCATACGTATAGTGACCGGGACCATGTGGTTAACGTGTGTAAGGACCAATTTCTCTAAGCACTTCATGACGACTGATGTGAGCACCACTGGCCTGAAGTTATTCAGAGTGGATATGTCTGATGTCTTAGGGACCAGTATGATAATGGATTTTTTGAAAATGTGAGGAACTACTGCTTGGGTTAAGGACAGGTATATACAGAGAAGATGTCTGTATATACACTAGCTAGTTGATCCCCATAGGCTCTCAGCACTCTAAGGGGGACACCGTCTGGTCCCGTCATCTTATGGGGGTTTACCTGTTTCAGGGTCTTCAGGACCTGTGTGTGCATCACCTGAAAAGCAGTGTCCCCCGGGTCGCAGGGGGATTTTGAGGGGGTGTCTGTGTTCATCCCGTCAAATCGAAACTCGGTAATCCGAGCGTGGGGTTCATCCAGTTTATTATCCAGAGACTGGACATTTGTGAACAGAATAGCGGGGCAGGATA
>NW_018128464.1:35923-51916 GCF_001952655.1 Monopterus albus
TGGCCCCGTTGAAGATGCTGCAGTCTGTGGCCTCTAGACAGCCCTGCAGGCTGGCCTGTGCACAGTCATTCCAGGTGTTAACAGTTCTCACTGTTACACTACACTCACACTGATACATTGCAGCTTTCGAGGTCAGTAAAATGGCCTTAGCTTTAGTGTTAAATATTCCACATCTTCAGAACAGAATTTAGAGAGAAAGTGACCATTTCTCCTCCAAGGGTCTTGCCCCTTTCAGTGGCACTGCGATCCTGTCTGAGCACAGAGTAACCATCCAGAGTTGTACTCTCATCGGGAGTCTCTTTTCCCAGCCATGTGTGGGATATTAAGTGTGTGAGACATTGCAACTCATATTAATGATTGTTCACTGTGCACATATAAGAATATGTATTGTAGCAAAAAGCACTTGTATCTTTATACACTTATATGGTAAATAACTTACACTGGGTTTGAAGCATGGGCACTAATTCATATAACGGAACTGAATAAGAATGTAACCTTCAACTATGTTTAATCAGTTGCAATGTCTGTGTTTACTCTATCATTCACATGTATTTTTGGATAAATACCGCTTCCCATGAAGGGAGGCAGGAGGAAGCCAGAGATTGAATACCGTGGGATATAAAGATGTCTGGAACAGTTCCACTATTTTATACTCATTGAACTTGTAAGGATAAATTTAAGTTTCTCCATTATAACAGGATGTTCACCATTCATGTGTGTGCGCTTCTTAAATAACAGGATGTACTACTTTGGAATTTGGGAGTCATGTTTTGGGGGAAAAGTATTGACAAATGCCACCTGCATCCTGCTAGAATATCTTTGGAAAAGTTTGGTACTTTCCAGCTTTATGTAAAGGAATGTGTAAGGAGGCGGGAAGAAATAGTATAAAATACACAGTGTTAGAGATGCAACTTCAGATCATCTTCCCTGCTGCTTGATGTATGATCTCCAGATGCGCATCTGTGAATAAAGGTATGGCACCTTGATATTTTGTTTGTGACTGAATATTCTTTTCATCATCTGGACCCGATGAGAAGTGTGGTACTTTGACACATGTTTCACAAAAACACAGCAGGGAGCAGTCCTGTATGTTCTTCTGTGAGGTAATCTGAGCGTGGAGTTCACCCAGTTTATTATCCAGAGACTGGACATTTTCGAACAGTATAGCGGGGAGGCTAGACTGCTGCTTCTATACCAAGCACCAGAGCCTCCGTTCGACTCCCCGCCCTCTGCCTCATCTCTGCTTTGGTTTGTTGTTATTGGAAGAGCTCTCTGCCAGGTGTTGGCCTGGCTTCATATTGACATATCATGTTAGCTCTGGTTAAGAGTCCAACGTGCTCAGGTCAGAATCTCCAAAAATACTGTGCTCTCTTAGCAGTAACAAAGTCGCCTGGTCATAAATAAAGTCTGCGGTCTTTACTGTTGCTTTAACATGGCACAAATAAGCAAAAAGAGGCAAAAGAGAAACAACCCAACTCCAAGTGAATTGCAACATCGCACCCGAGGAGCACCACCATGCACTGAGGCAGGTGAGCTGGCACAAACAGGAAAAATTTACCAAAATAAAAGTATATTGCAATGTGATGTATGTTCAGTAAAAGGGTTGAGGTTTTCCCCACAGCTAAGCAAGATGCTTCAGCAGTGGCTAAGGTGAAAGAAATCATCCCACGATGGGGAACTCCTGAACACATCAGTTGCAACAAAGGGCCTGGTTTTGCAAATGAAACCTTGAAAGAACTAACACTACCTGGGCAGAGACATAAAATATCACTGTGCTTACCACCCAGAAAGTGCAGGTGCAGTTGAACATGAAAATGGTACAATAAAGGCCAAATTTGCTAAGTGTTGTGAAAAAACAGGTCTCAATTGGGTACAAGTTCTTCCTTTGGTATTGTTCTACATGAGAACTAGTGACAGACAGAAAAGTAACTTGAACCCATATGAGACTGTGTTTGACTGGCCTCCTAAAACAGGCTTGCAGCCAAAAGATCCACAGCAGGTCACTCTAGGAGCATGTGAAGATGCCATGCTGTCCTACTGTCTACTCTCTCTGCTTCTCTCCACGCTGTTCACTCACAGGTGAAGGCTGCTTAGACTGATCCAGTGACTGAGCCTTTACACCCACTGAAGCTTGGTGACTGGGTGCTGATTAACAACCACAGACGGAAGCACTAGAAACAGAGGAGATACCGAGCTCCATTCCAGGTACTACTGACAACCAACACTGCAGTAAAAGTAGCAGGATGAGCTACTTGGACACATGCCAATCACTGTAAAAAGATTGCTGAGCTATACGATGACTTCTCCTCTTCTGTGCATGATGCTCACTGGAGGGCCACAGCCTCGGGGGAACAGGGAGCCAGAAGGGAGGAGACCTCACCCCCACAAGCAAGGTTCCTTGGTGAGGAGGGAAGAGTGCTGATTGGGCTTGCCCACACTCAGAGCTCCAATATATGTGAAGAGGGGAACTGAGTTGTTGTGGTTAGCTTTACAGTGAGGCAACAGCTGGCACAGCTGCCTAACAATGATGGAGGCATGACATTGCTGGGGATGCAACCCCTGACAACTCAAGGGTGTTCTCCCTGCTCATCTGTATCACAACAGGTTTGTGCAGTACTTACCTTGTGTTTCTTCTTTTCCCCATACATTCTATACAGATAGATTCAGCCTCTACACACATCTACACACACACACATGCACATGCACACTTCATAGAAACACAAGTTTCTACACACACACAGACACACAGCCTGTTACATACAAAACCCAACTGTCTGGGCCCAGCTATCTAATCTTAAAAGATACACATGAAGGGCACACAACTAAGACATTTCTGATTGTTCCAGCTAGTGGTGTGATAGCTGACCAGTTTTATACAAAACCTGACTGTTACTTCTTTTTTGTCACTCACTGACTGTGTGTGACCTCTTGATCCAGATACTGGTATTGTGCTTATGCTATTGTCTGATTTGCTTAATAAACCACACAAAAATGATTTGGACTGGAAGCCTCTTTACTGATTTCCACAACAGAACGAACTCCATTTTCCTTTAGAAAGACTAACTATCACTGGTGGTCTGGGGAGGATAGAGAAAGTACAAAGCTCAGTGAATTCACACCAAAGGCTTGAGTTTGACTCCACTCTGATTTTTGCTGATTTTGAGTCTCAACTCACTTTATGTTTTGCTTTCTCTTAACCAAGAGCTGTGAGAATTGACACAGAATCTTAATAAAACTTTAAATAATGCTGTAGTCAGAAAACTAGATATTGTACTGTAACATCTGATATTTTGGTGTAAATAATATTAGTCGACTTGGCAACATTTTATTGATATATAGAGCAATTTCAAAAGTCCCTGATTATTTTATTTATTTGATGGGTTGAAGCAGCATCATCAAATCATCAAAAAACAAAGACAGTTTACTCAAGTCCAGCTGTACCAAACTCCAAAAACAGTGGTACAGTACAGAACTAAAGGATGAAATGTACTGTAAGACAGAACATAAACACAGATAGATTGACACACAGCATAGGCACATAGGCTCAGTACAGTAGTTTATGTCATGTCAACTAAACACAACAGCTGTGAGTGTGGCTACAGGAAGTGTGCAAAAGTTTTTGGTCATTCTGTAATCTCAGTGCACCATTCACAGTGTAGGTCACACACCTCATGATGGCGCCATTGTCTCCGGCCTGCCATCTGTGCTCAGTCTTCCTTTTCTGTTTTGTGTTATTTTTGCTTCTGTTTATACACAATGCCCAGTCTGGTTTAGTATATGATCGCCTGACCCTTAATATCAAGGAGTCAGATGTTGGTTTGTATTGTTTCGAGCTTGGGACCCATCTGCAGGACCTTCCTCCATTCTTGTCTGGTGTTTCAGCTAGTCTTTGCTGTATTCCATGTGTCCCCCCACCCCTCCACCGCAGGCAGAGCCAGAGACATAGAAGGAGAGGTGACTCAGCTGTGAGGTTGAAGGCTTACCTGGCTCAACTTTCTAGGTTGGCTCACCATTCTCCCAGCTTTGGTTGCAGGAGGGTACCTGGATAATTATCGCCTGCTGGATGTCCTCTACCTGTGGCTCTAGCCCACAACTGCGGACCAGATCTTGCCGTTCCCATGCAGCCAGACTCGACAGTTCCTTGGAAAGGGCGCTGTCTTGATGAATCTGCACATGGTGAACAGGGCATCCTTGGCTCCAAACAAGCTGTCTACGGTAAGAATGGCCCTTATAAATGCTAGATTGCTGCCTAATAAAATTTTTATTTTAAAGAAATTTTTCATCTCTTCTGAGCTAGATTTTATTAGTAACTGAGATCTGGCTCAAGGCTGGTGACTGTAGCCCTTTTTCTGAACTGCTCCCCTGAACCACTCATTTTTTAATTTTTATCTTATCTATAGAGGGTTGGCATCTGTTTTGTAAAACAGTTTTAATTATCACCAAATTCCAGCTGAGGCCTATTCCTCTTTTGAACTGCAAATGTTTGTGCTGACAATTAACTGTCCTATTTTATGTGTGGTCTTGTACTGCCCTACTAAGTTTAATCCTGATCTTATTCAAAAGTTTTTGGATCTTTTAGCTGGATTTATGCTGAATTATGATAATATATTAATTCTTGGTGATATTGACATTAATGTGTACTGCCCTTCTACTCCCATCTTGACTTGGTTGTCTGTTTTGGCCTTTCTGTCAGTATCACCGATATATGTGACTCAGGGCTCTGAAATCATTTCCCAGTTTTATTTGATGTTTTGACTCAATTTTTCTTAAGCCGAGTTTATCTGCCTGGTGATGTCGCTTTATCTCTCCTTTGACATCTTTTTTTTTCCCCTGCTTTTGAAGAGTTGGAACTCTTCAAATTGAATAGTCTTTGTCTTCCTGTATTTGTGGTCAGCCAGCCAGGTCTGTTTAATTCAACCTGTACTGACATTCTTGATGTTTGTGCTCCATTTATTATAATAATAATAATTATTATTTATTTATATAGCACTTTACAACTCGAAAGGAGCACAAAGTGCTTCACAGCAAGACATATGTACTCTAGTAAGAAAGAGTTAAAAACACTAGAAAAAACAAAAACCTGAAATAAATTAAAACAAAGTTTAAAAACAGAGGGGAAAGTCCATATTGAAGTATAAATAACATAGAACAACAGGTTAAAAAAAATATCTCCGTGAAACGAGTTAAGTACCGAAGGCCTGCCTAAAGAGATGAGTTTTTAAAGTTACTTTGAACGAGGCCAGCTCAGTTATGGACTGTAGCTCTGGTGGTAGAGAGTTCCAGAGCTTGGGGCCATACACGGAAAAAGAGCCATCGCCCCAATTTTTTTTTCTTTTCTTTAAATTGAGATTGCGGGACAGCCAAAGATAGATGCTCTGAAGAGCGTAGAGCTCTGTGCGGAGCATAGACAGACACAAGATCCGACACATATGGGGGGGGCAAGGCCGTTAATGGACTTAAATACAAATAGCAGCACCTTAAAGTCAACTCTAAATTTTACTGGCAGTCAGTGCAGCGAGAAAAGAACAGGGGTGATGTGGGCATATTCGACAAGAGCCGAGCCGCAGCGTTCTGGACGAGTTGTAGCTTTCGGCGGAGAGATTGAGAAATTCCGACAAAAAGGGCATTGCAGTAGTCGAGTCGTGAGGTGATAAAAGCACAAATAGCTTTTTCTAACTCAGCATGTGATAGGAAGGGCTTCACCTTCGTTAACATCTTCAGGTGAAAAAATGCTAGTTTATGCCTAGGATTACCATGTTTCACCTCCTCTAGCCGGTTCCTTTGTTCCCCCTCTTGGACTGTTTTTTCTCCTCTTTGTTTGTGTTTTGCCAGTAGTTACCATCACTCATCGACCAGCCCAGGAGTGACCCCGCAACGCAGCTCAGCCCACCTCATTCAACTCATCATCCCTCTACTCCTGCTGCTGGTCGACACTCGGTTACTTTGTTCCACTATCATCCACGTACTTGTTACTGTCACTAAACTACACTGTATTATTAAATCACTGCTTGCACTGAAGTCGGCTACCTGGGTCCGCCTCTCTTTTCCGCTCACTCACTTCCGTGTGCGAGCATAGCTAACACGCCTTAGCCCAGCTAAGACGCCTCTGTCATTGTCTGTGGTTCAGGAGTGGCTTGACAAGAGGAATACAATAACTGTAGCCAAATTCAACAAGAGTAGCCAAATTGGGACAAAAGACAATATATTCAGTCTTGCTGTCATTTAAGTAAAGGAAGTTCTGTGATAGCCAATATTTAACATTGCGAATACAGTTATGCAGGGGAGTAAGTGCGTTAGAGTCACATTGAATCAGCAACATATAAATCATCTGCATAAAAATGAAAATGAACATTATGCCTCGATATAATTGAGCTGAGGGGTGACATGTATAAGAAAAAAAGTAACGGGGCTAGAATCGAGCCTTGGGGAACACCTGAGGTAAGAGGGGCTGCTGTCGAGGAGAAGTGACCAAGAACAGAGAAGGTCCTATTGGTCAGGAAAGAGGTGAACCAATTTAGAACCGCGCCTTTCAGGCCAACACGGTGTTTCAAACGGGAGAGCAAAACTGCATGATCAACGGTATTGAAGGCTGCCAAAAGATCTAGGAGAGCTAAGATAATGGGCCGCTTGGCATCAAGGACCATAGTAATAACACAGATTCTGTGCTGTGGCAAGGCTTAAAACCTGATTGAAACTTATCGGCGACATCCAGATGGTCCGGATGAGGCTGTAAATGGGTAAGGATGATTTTTTTCCATAACCTTGGACAAAAAAGGCAAAAGGGAAATTGGGCGAAAATTGGACAACAGTGAGGGGTCAAGGTTAGGTTTTTGTTTTAGGAGTGGTGTCACTATAGCATGCTTAAGGGTAGTCGGGACCATGCCCCGCCCAAGGCAGCAGTTAATAACTATGACAAGAGAGGGACCAATTGTGTCAATAACCTCCTTGATTATCCTAGCAGGGACTGGATCAAGGGAGGAGGAGGCAGACTTTAACTGTAGGACATATTTTTTGAGTTGGGGCAGAGAGATTGGAGTAAAGGTTTCCAGAGTATCCAATATATGGAAACCTGCAAAGAAACATGATCCCTGGTTTAATGATAACACTCATGCATTCAGACTCTCCTGTAAATTCCCCAAGCGTAGATGGAAAAAAGGTCACCTTCATGTTTCATTGGGTATTGTGAAAGATAATTTGGCTGCCTATCAGTGTGCAGTTGAAAATGCAAAAGCTTAAAATCTTTCACAGCTTGTAAATGATTGCCATAACCCCAAAGTACTGTTGTGATAGCAAACTGTAACTTAGTATGCATCAGAATGAATTGAACCTTGTCACACTGAATGTATGAACGCACAGCAACAAGACCTTACTTTATTTATTTATAAAAAAGAGGGGACTGACAATTGTTATTTAGTCTTTCTGTTAAGTAAAACCAACTTCAACCAAAAATTAATGCTGTCCTATTATTTGGGGAAAGGGCAGTCGGGAAATAGGATCCACATTTGTTTTTAGAGCTGTATGTGTTGGTCCAAAAACCATACACCTGGCCACACATGACCCCCCAAGCCCTACATATGGTGCCAGAAGTGGGATTTCCAGGTTGATTTGGCTCAATTCGAGTTTATTAGACTTTTATTAGTATGCACTTAGTAACAAGACAGCAGTAGTGGTGAAGAGGAATCCCATCCAGTTGTGGTGAGTCCTGCTGCCATGTGAGGGCTGCTGTGTGAGGGTGAGAGGTGCTGCCATAGTGCGAAGGAATCAGAGGCACGAAGACCCCAAGAGACTGTGTGACTCCAAAAACAAAACAAACAAAAAAAACATCAACATTACAAGATGTCTGACGGGGAGGAAGCCCGGGACATAGCAGTGCCTGGACCAAGCCAAGCAGAAGGTGTCCAAATATTCAGGTTACAGTCACAACTGAATGAACTGAGTAGAAAACATGATGATGTAATGTCAAGCATCGCCTCCTTGGGTGATGTACAACCAAGGTCTATTGTGTATATACCAAGGGAAAAACCAATTGTACCTTTTAATGGTGATCCGTGTAAAGATACTCATTCTGTTGATGAGTTTATTGAGGAGGTTGAATGGGCTATAAGTCTCAGGGGTCTAAGGGAAACTGACCAGGTAGACTTCATTTTGTCACATTTAAGGGGAGCTGCATTAGATGAAGTCAAGTTACGTACCTGTGGGCAGGCTAAGAAACCAAGTGACCTGTTTGCATACTTACATGAGGCGTTTAGAGAGAAGCACACTACACAACAGTTGTTACATGTGTTTTATGCACGCAGGCAGTTAGATGGAGAGGACCTGAGAGATTACTCACATGCTCTCTCTCAGCTATTTAACTCTGTCCTATTAACCTCTCCTGATGTTGTTAATGACCCACAGCTCATGATACGAGACCAGTTTATTGAAAGGCTGCGGGACTCTGCCCTCCGCCGTGAGCTCAGAAGGCTTAACAGAGAGAGGCCGAGTTCTACCCTGGTTGATGTACGGGAGAAGGCTATCATGTGGTGTCTTAATGAGCGACCCAGAGGTACAAATGTGGCAAGGAACAGAAAAATCATGGGAGATGGTCTTGATGAACGCATAGCAAGTGGTGAGTCCCCAAGTGACTTGAGAAGTAACTTAGCCACGACCCTTCAGGAAGTTGTTAAAATAATAGCTCAACAGAGCAAGGCAATTGGTGAGTTGACTAATTCCATGCAAGAGCTCACCATCCAACAAGCCACATCCAGTATGACCAACCAGCCCAAAAAGCCAAAAGTGACTCCCAAATATACTGGAGATGGTCAACCGGTATGCCTACGGTGTGAAGGAATCGGACACATGGCTAGACAATGCACTGCACGCGGGGCTTTGACCGATGCAACACCGTCCTCTGCGGCACAGGGAAACGATGACCCTCCGTTGCTATGAGCCGTGCAATGCGAGGCAAGTCTGAAGGCTCACCACAAACATTGACCAAAGAACGGTTCCTAAAAAAATGCAGTAGGTAAATGCCCCATTATAGGCATTCAGATAGGCGGTACCCCTTTGAAGTGCCTTATAGACTCAGGGAGCAATGTAAGCACTTTAACTGAGAGGTTTTTCAGAGACCACCTCTATGGGGATGATAAAGATATTCACTGTACACCTAAATGGCTAAATGGCTGAAGATAACTGCGGCTAACAAGCTCCCATTACCCTACCTAGGCTATGTCGAGCTGGATATCCAAGTTATGGGAATCACTCTTCCTGAATGTGGATTTTTGATAGTCAGAGATGACCCTACCTCAGCTACAAAGGAACTTGACTCCTGCCCACCTGGAATAATTGGAATGAACATTGCTAAACGATACAGGGAGTTCATACTGACAGAATTCAACGCAGCACTGGGACGTGAACTGGACTGAGATTGGAGAGAGGCCTTTCAGCATGTACAGGAGTCAGAAACAGCAGAAAAGACAGCTGTGGCTTTTTGTGCACGGAAAAGGGCCCCAGCCGGGATGAAAAGTGCCACCTGCCGGTACGATCAGTCTCCACAGTCTATATGAGGGGCCCTAAAAGGGACCTTAATGACACTTCCACTCTGGTGTTAGAACTGGGTAACACCCTGCTGCTTATTGTTGTGCCCACAGTCATATCAGCCAGCAGTCACACTTTCCCAGTACAAGTAAACAATCTGTCACAAGAAGATGTTTGGCTCATGGCCAAAGCTATGTTGGGCGTTTTGAATCTATGTCAGTGCATTGAAGGTGATCCCTGTGAAGTAAAGTTTCAACGCATATCGGCTACTCATGAGGAAGTAACTATCAACCAGAGAGGCAGTGAAAAACACCCGACAAAGACATACAGACACTTTATGATCAGCTACACCTGGGTGGCACGCTTGAACAGCAGGTTGAGTTAAAGGCCCTGTTACTAAAGTATGCTGACTTTTTCACAGTGCATGATGAGGACCTCAGCTATACCGATCAAGTCAAACATGAAATCCCTTTGCTGGATGAGACCCCCATTTCCCAGCCCTACAGGCACATCCCACCGAAGCAGTACAAGGAAGTGAGAGATCACATCTCGGAGCTGTTAAGGAAGGGTGTGATTCAAGAGAGTTCAAGCTCGTATGCTTCACCAATAGTCTTAGTCCGAAAACCGGATGGTAGTCTAAGGCTATGTGTAGACTACAGGAAGCTGAACTTAAAGACCCGACATGATGCCTTTCCACTACCACGTATTGATGAAAGCCTGGATGCCCTGAGTGGTGCCAAGTTCTGACCGTGCAAGCGGCTATCACCAATTTGCAGTCCAGGAAAAAGACAGGCACAAAACAGCCTTCACAATTCCTTTTGGCCTTTATGAATACCTAAGGATGCCTTTCGGATTGTGCAACGCATCTGCAACCTTCCAACGGTTAATGCACTTGACGATGAGTGACCTTGTGTTCCAAATGGTTCTAGTCTACCTGGACGACCTACTTGTATTTTCCCAGACCTTTGAAGGACACCTAGAGAGACTTGGGATTGTCCTGAAGAGGCTACAAGAGACCAGTCTGATAGTGAAGGTAGAGAAGTGTCGTTTTCTCCAGTCTGAAATCAAGTTTTTAGGTCATCTAGTCTCACCTCAGGGTGTAGGTACTGACCCCGATAAAATAAGTGCAGTGAAGACGTGGCCCACTCCAAGCACTGTAAAGGAGCTCAGATCCTTTTTAGGGTTCTGTAGCTATTACAAAAGGTTTATTGACGGGTTTTCACAGGTCACAGGACCTCTTCATGATGTTGTTAATGCATGTATCAGAGAGGGTAGCCCAGCTAAGATCAACCAGTTGTTCCAGTCGGCGTGGACACCTGCATGTTCAGAGGCCTTTAGACTGCTACAAGACAAGTTAATCAAAGCACCCATACTAGGCAATGCAGACTTTAGGTTACCTTTTATTCTGGAGACAGACACTAGCAACCTGGGGTTAGGTGCAGTACTGTGTCAGGTTCAGGGGGGGAAGAAAAAGGTAATAGCTTATGCAAGTCGCAGACTGGGGGGGCTGAACGGAATGATAAAAACTACAGTAGTCTGAAACTTTAGCTTCTTGCGTTAAAGTGGGCAGTAACGGAGAAGTTTAGAAGTTACCTCTTGGGATCTAAGTTTACAGTCCTGACTGACAACAACCCACTGTGCCACCTTTCCACTGCTAAGTTAGGGGCTATCCAACAGCACTGGGTTGCGCAGCTAGCCGTGTTTGATTTTGATGTCAAGTACCGGCCCGGTCATTGTAACCCAGCGGCTGATACTCTTTCCAGACAGACAGCTTTAACAGAGCCTGGTCCCGATCCAGAAGATGCAGAGTTTGGTTGTGTTGCCATATGTGACAGTCTCGGGGCAGGCACTGCTTTAGGCCCAGAGTTAGCAAACATGAGGGTTAACCACCACTAGGTGAGGCAGTTGGGGATTTCTGACCCTGATAACGGGGATAGCAGGTTAGTACAAAGTAATACTCCCACATTTCCCAGCTACTCCTATGTTGAACTCCAGGTGTTCCAAGCCTCAGACCCAACACTTAAAGTTTTAAAGGAACTCTGGAATAAGAAACAAAAGCCCTCCTTTCTGGAGAGACAAACCCTATCTACCCTAGTGCGGTCCATACTGAAACAGTGGCCCCAGCTCCAAGAAAAAGATGGACTCTTGTATCGGGAGATGGAGGATGTAAATCATGGGAAATGCGATCAGCTGTTGTTACCGGCCTGTCTCAAAGAAAAAGTACTAACCAGCGTGCATAATCAGATGGGCCACCAAGGCATAGAACGGACACCTGGACTTCGAAAACAGAGATGTTTTCAGGGAGGAATGCATGCAGATGTTGAACAATGGGTCAAAAACTGTCAAAGGTGTGTTTTAACTAAGCTGCCGCAACCCAAAGTCCATGCACCCCAATCCCCATTTCTAGCTACTCGAGCCCTTGAAGTTGTCGCTGTAGACTGCACTACACTTGAATGTGCATATGATGGATGTGAAAATGTTCTGCTGATCACCGATGTTTTTACCAAGTTCAGTCAAGCATTCCCCACTAGAAATCAGAAAGCAGACACCACAGCTAAAGTCATCCTGAAGGAGTGGTTCCTGAGATATGGGGTACTCAACTCAACTCAACTCAACTTTATTTATATAGCGCTTTACAACAGCACAGCTGACCAAAGCACTTAACATATCATACAAATATAAAAAAACAACACATAAAAAGCTATAAACAATAATATAAACACTAACACTACAGACAGAGTCTCATTCCCGGTCAAACGCCAATGAATACAAGTAGGTCTTCAAATAAGACTTAAAAGTAGACAGTGAGGGGGCCTGCCTAATATAAAGCGGCAACGCATTCCATAGGTTTGGACCTACTACAGCAAAGGCTCTATCCCCCCTAGTTTTCCGCCTGGCCCTCGGTGCCTGCAGAAGAAGCTGATCTGCTGATCTGAGGCACCGCGACGGGTTATGTGGTCCCTCTTACGCCCCCCAACCAATAACCGAGCGTACCAAAGCGCTTGCACTCGGATCAAGGTAGGAATTTTGAGAATGCTGTGATTGCAGAATTTTGTAGGATGTATGGGGTGAAGAAGACTTGAACCACACCCCATCACCCCCAAGGAAACCCCCAGTGTGAGAGGTTTAATAGAACTTTACATGACCTCCTGAGAACACTTCCTCTGGAAAAAAAATGCCGCTGGTCCTTTAAAAATTGACCAGGTATGTTATCCAGTCCAGCCTTGTGTGGGTTAATCATGGAGAGGGCCTTCTTCATGCTGGCTGCAGACAGAGACACAGCCTGTTAACCCAGGGGAGTGGTGGACCTCTGTGCCGGTGTGGTCCGTGTTTCAAAGTGGCCAAAGAAGTCATTGAGACTGTTCAGCAAAGAGATGTCGCTATCACAGTTCTGAGGTGGGGGTTTATAGCCTGTGAGGGTTTGGATGCCCTGCCAGAGACTCTGCATATCTAGTGTTGCTGAGGCGTCCAGATATTTTCTTGCTGTATTGGCATTGTGCCTCCCTGATTCCACGGGACAGGTTGGCTCTTGCTGTTGCTAGGCCTGCAGTGTCACCCACCCTAAAGGCTGCATCCCGAGCCCTCATGAGTCTGTGAACCTCACCTGTCATCTGTAATACCCCAGTTCTTTTATTGGACAGATCTGAGTAAGGAAGGAGTCCGTCTTTCTTGATTTTAGTGCTGGTTTATAAAAATATATAAATAAAATTTAGAGAACACAATCCGGGTTGTTCCTTCCTCCAGAAACACACACACTCTGGCTGCTGGAGACAGAAGCTCCGGGAAAAACAGAGCCTAATACACCCCTTACACAGATGAAGTCCGTCCAGCAGACTCCATCTCTTATCTAGAGCTCCACAGGCTTGGAGCAGCTGTGTATTACCTAGTCATAACAAACTGAGGTAGCACGATGTGTGTGGATGTTGTTACGTGGTGCGTAACTAAAACAATCATTCAAACATAAATCTAACACAAGATTAATACAAGATAACAATTGGTGTCATGGCTTACTGCTAACCTTGAAACAGAGCAGACTTTAAATCTTGCTAAATTGCATTACTAATACATTAAAGTCTAAGATATTAATGTCTAATAGTTATCTGACTAATTTATTAATTTCTAACACATCCATGACTTCTGGTTGGCACAAACACTGATATTTTTGCAGTAAGTGACATCATCAATGCACTTTGTGATATATGCTGTGACAGCCTCAGTGTATTCTTCTATGTCTATGTGATTGTTTTGAGTGGCTGTTTGTTTGAAAATGTCCCAGTCTGTAGTGTCAAAACAGTCCTTCAGAGCATAAGAAGCCCCTCTGGCCACACACGTACCTCCTTTTGTGTTGGTCTTGTTGGACCCAGTTCTTTTCACCGTTAACTCTGAGAGACGAAGCAGTCTGAGTAACTTAAAAACAGTGTTGATTTATTCAGTGAACACGGGTAAAAATTAACATTACACGCTCAGGAGTCTTTGCACCTCCAACATGCACACAGACAGCTGAAAGATGAAAAGCCCTGAACCATAACAGGCCTATACATAATATCACTTTGGGCTAGCCCCATACTACGCCGGGACGCCAAACCGTGACGTCTCCCGGTGCCAGCTTTGCAGCTGGCCATAGCAGTAGTCAAAGCATGAAGAAAATCAATGTGTGAATGTCCATTGATTGTGTGGTGTGTATCTAAGACATTCTGACATGACATTAAGCATAAGAAAATATTATGACTATGATTATGGTTAAACACGTCATAACAATAACAATAAACCTTCTTTCTCCTAACAGTAATCAACTTTCTGTCTAGTTATCCTTGAACCTGAACAACCTGGAGTACCCTTATGGGAATGACTAAGCATTTAACAGCTTGAGCTAGACATCCTGTCTACACTAAACATTTCTAATACATAAAGTGTCTAACCAATGTCTATCTGACTAAAAATACCTAACAGTGTGATGGCTCTCACTCTGGGTCTGTATGCAGGTCTCAGCATGATGGTGATGTGGTGAGAGAGATCCAGGTGGGGGAGGGGGGAGGCTTTGTATGCTCCCTTGCATGCAGTGTACACTAGGTCCAGTGTGTTGTCTCCTCTTGTTGGAAAGTCCACATGTTGGTGCAGATTGGGCAATAAAACCTTTAAATTTGCGTGGTTTAAGTCCCTAGCTGTGATGAGGAATCCGTCTGGGTGCGCTGTCTGTAGTTCACTGACAGCCTGATAGAGTTCATTTAGTGCCTCATTCCTATCACTGGGGTTAGCGGTGGGAGGAATGTACGCAGCTATCAACAGAAACACTGAGTATTCCCTACATAAATAGAAAGACCGACACTTGATGATAATAAACTCCACCATCGGCGAACAGTGTTTATGTACAACAGCAGCGTCCCGACACCAAGCATCACTGATGTAAACACAAACTCTCCCTCCACATATTTTACCTCCTTCCACAAGGACATGGTCGGCATGTTAGCATGTTAGCCCAGCTAGCTGGATAGCAGAGTCCAGGATGTCTCCATAAAGATGTATAGGCTCTATTCCATTATAAAGCCTCATCCGGTTCTTTCAAACCAGGAACTCCGAGGGACGACTCAGACCACTTGAGTATATGAGGGATGGTATTGTGGGTCTGTGTGGGCTAGCTGCTAGCCTAGCCTGGATGCCTCCATGTTTGCCCCGCTTCTGTTTTTGCTCACAATGCTTCCGATGCCTCTTGTCAGGGCGTGATGTAGCCGACATGTCTGGTGATGTCGGAATCTGGTGGAAAAGCCCCAGGCCTCGAAGTTCCTCTGCAACTTGCTTGTCCAAGATTAAATGTTTTGATTTATTCTGTTAGGTATTTTTAGTCAGATAGATATTGGTTAGGTACTTGTATGTATTAGAAATGTTTAGTGGAGACAGGATGTCTAGTTAGACTGTTAAATGCTTAGTCATGCTCATGAGTTTCTACAGGGTGCATCTGGTCAAGGATAACCAGAGAGAAAAGTTGATGACTGTCAGCAGACAGGATGTTTAATATTATTATTATGATGTGTATAACTGTAGCCTTAGCCATAATATTTTCTTATGTTTAATGTCATGACATGTCACTATAGGTCGTGTGAGAATGGTTTTAGCTACACCTCACTTAATCAACAGATACACACACACATTGATTTTCTTCATGTTTTGACTACTGCTATGGCCAGCTGCAAAGCTGGCACCAGGGACATGTCGCGGTTGACGTTCCAGTGTAGTATGGGGCTAGCCCAACCGAAGAGATAAATGTATAGGCCTGGTTTGGTTCAGGGTCTTTCATCTTTCATCTGCCTGCGTGCAGTTTGGAGGTGCAAGATGCCTGAGCGTGTAATGTTAATTTTTACCTGTGTTCATGGAATAAATCAGCACTGTTTTGTAGTTATTTGGACTGCCTCGTCTCTCAGAGTCAGTATGGTAAAAAGTACTGGGTACAACAATGGTCACCAGGCCATTCAGGTTAACTGA